>NC_051138.1:16805246-16852924 GCF_014839805.1 Manduca sexta
TTCTTTAATTGTATAGAAACATTTATCTATGAGCCATTTCTTTAATCTATTAATAAATAAGGTAAAAGGTAGTTCACGTAAGGTTTTCGGTATTTTATTATATATTTGAATGGTCATACAACCGGTATTTCTTTTATACAGAGTGGTTGACATTGAATTTAGTTTTAGCTTAGTTGGATCTCTGATAGTGTATTTATTATTTTGACATACTTTTCAAACAACTCAGAATGTTTTTGACAAATATACCAATTTCTAATATATATATTGAAGTTAGAGTAAGCAGTTTTAATTTTCTGAACAGTGGTTTGCATGAATCTAGTGGTGCGATCCCGCATATTGCCCGGAGACACTTCTTTTGTGCTATAAACACCCTACCTATATCTGTTGAGTTTCCCCATAACGATATGCCGTATCGTAGTATGGATCCGACATATCCATGATACGCCATTAAGGCAGTTTTTTCACTAGCTAGTTTTCTTATTTTTCTGAGTCCGTATACAAATCTGTTTATTTTGGTACAAGTTGTTTTAATATGAGCTTTCCAGTTGCAGTTTTCGTCTAGTGTGATACCTAAAAATTTTACTTCATTTACTTCATTAATTTCTTGGTTATGATAATTTATTTTTAAACTATTAGTCTTGTTATTGTAATTTTTTAAATTGAATTATTTTTTGTCTTATTTGTGTTAGCAGTTAGGTTGTTGTCATTTAACCACTTTGATATATTTTCTATTGTATTATTTAAGGTTTGTGTATAGTCAAATTTATTATCATCTTGTGTAATTACTACTGAAATATCATCTGCGAATAATGTACATTTATGTCTAGTTGCTTTCGGAATATCATTTATGTATATTAAAAACAATAGAGGTCCTAGAACACTACCCTGGGGGACACCCATAAGACTGAAGAATATAACTGAAGAATAAATAAATAAATAAATATAAAAAAAGAATATATAACTGAAGAATTTATTTTCCCTATAAGTGGACCTGTGTGACGTAGTCATTAAATTCGAGTCAACATGGGTAATCTCCACACATTGTTTTCGATGACTCAGGTAACTGTCAATCCATTCCAACGCCTTCCCTCTAATGCGATATAAGTCACATTTTCGTAGCAATATTTGATGGTCGACAAAATCGAAATGCCCATGTAGGTATGTTATCATCACAATTAAATTATACGTGGAAATATGTATTTACAAAGTCCTACCATAAACTTGATCATAATATCGAAAACAGTTTCAAAAACAAGAGATTATATATTTTACGTGGGTGTGGATAGCTTAATCTTTTAAAAATGTATAGTTTTATACTTTACAGTAGAATGGCATAAAAAACAATAACTGTGATCTATTGCGGGTTACCATCAATAGTAAATACTGTACTCGTGTCCCAATCTTGCATTTAAAAATTAACAGAATGCATCTGTAAGTTTTCATAACGCCCCGTATTATAGTCATACACAGAATTCCATGAAATATCAAAAGTAACTTATAATTATTGGCAATGAAAAACTATTTGTCATTAAAACTGACTTTTTTTATTTGTTTCGTAAGAAGGTACTCTATTTATGCGGTTCAGCTGGTACAATGATTCTTGCTCAAGTCTTCTTCTACCAAATTCCATCAACTGCCTTTGAATTAAATGTTTCGTTTCACATAGAAATATTCAGAATTGTAAGACAAACAAAATATGTAATCATTGCTTATGACTTTGCGGCGTTCTACAGGGTTGCTAAATTTTATAATACTATACATTGTCAGTATTATTTGGTACCTGATTGTATCTTTTTTATTAATATAATATTTAGCTATATCGTCACAAAATATGTATTCTGGAGAAAAAGGTACAGTGTGGTTCGTTTGTTTTTTGTACCAAATAAATACTTTATCACATATTTTAGATGGATGATGATCATGGTGATGTCTTCCTAGCCAATTTCGGATACTACTATAAAATTCGGATAGGCATATTATTCACTTGTTTTGGAGGAAATTTAAATAGCTGATATAATTAATTATATCATTTGAAAAATATATGTAACTAACTAATAAAAACATTCTAATTATTTTTTTTTACTTCGATATTTTAAAAGTATCTTTGAATAGAATTTTATATAATACTATGTAATATGAGTATTTATAATTTTATAAGCTGGCAGCTCGGGTACGTTCCCAATCTGGCATTTTATTCGAGTTGTTTGGTGATTTATTTAGTTTATTAGGTCGTTTCCACGTTTTTAGATATGAAGAAACACGATTTATAGTGATGTTAATGAAGCGTTGAGTAAAAGCGCGTGAGAATTCCTAAAAATGATGGAACCGCCGTCAATGGACACAGTGTACCAGGCTATCGCAGCTTTGTTCGATAACCCCAACGCAAGTGAAAAAGAAAAGGCTTCGTTATGGCTGGCAGACGTGCAGAAATCTGTGAGTATTTCTCATTAGCATACATTAATTGTTACATAAAAAGTTGCCAAGTAAACATTTTATGCAATTAGTTTATCCGCATAACCTGTGTGCTAATTTCAGATCCATTCGTGGAAGATCGCGGACCAGCTGTTACAGCAGAAGAAAGACATACATTCGTGTTATTTCGCGGCGCAGACGATGCGGGCTAAGGTCCAACACAACCTGTCGGAGCTGCCGTCGGAGGCGCTGGTGTCCTTGCGCGACTCGCTAGTGGCTCACCTGGAGCAGACGTCGCCGGAGACCAGTTCGTCGATACTGACGCAGTTGTGCCTCGCGCTCGCCGATCTAGCCTTACAAATGCAGACGTGGCAAAACTGTGTTAGTGATCTTATAAAGTCATTTTCTAATAAAAATGACTTTGCATTATTAGAAATACTTACAGTGCTTCCACAAGAGATTGACTCGTCAAGTTTAAAACTTGGTGAGAACCGTAGAGAGGATATTAAAGCAGAGTTACGTTCAAATGCTCACATAGTTACTATATTCCTTAAAGAGAGCATCACTAGCTCTCAGAACAGTCATGTTGCATTAAAAGTGATAAAATGTATGACGTCTTGGCTGCAAGTGAAGTCCATCAACATTCAAGAGGTGCCGCCCAGAACGCAGTGATTGGATTCTGCTTGCAAGTTCTAAGGGATCACAACTGTATCAACACATTACATGATGCAGCATCCGACTGTATATGTGCACTACTACATTGTCTAGAAGAGAATAATAACAATGATAATATAGAAAGACTGTTATTTGATAGTATATCCGGCTTTAGAGGAGAGTTACCACATGGCCGTAGCTCATGAGGAGGATGAGAAGGCCACAAATTATGCAAGAGTATTCACTGAATTGGCTGAAACATTTTTAGAAAATTATAGCTTGCACAGCAGGTGGAAACACACACTTTGCCATGAGATCACTGGAGTTGGCACTGGTCTGTGTTGGACATCATGATTATGAGGTAAACTGAATAAATATTCTTTGCAAGTGTTTTTATTCACAACTGCAAAAGCTTATTAATTATTGTGTTATCAAAAATTGGTCATAAAGAAAAGTATTTTATATTTATAGGCAAAATAATACTGCATTCTTAAACTTCTAATTTAATGAGCTCATTGTCATTAGAAATTTCACTTTAGGCATATTATTTACATATTATTAATATTCTATTGTATTGTGTTTGCTAATACTTGTTAAAACAAATTTTATGCATTGGTTGGAATACAGAGTTTTTTGAGTGTTATGTAAATACATTATTTTAATTATCAAAATAGGCAGCATGAAGACGAACTGGTATCTTATTCCTGTCAATAAATTCTTTTTACATTGAACATTGATCGAGGTATGATATAATATTAATATTTAATACATAACAATTACTACAACAAGTTTATTTACAAAACCTTAACATTTAGAAATAATTCAAATTTATTTAATTAGAAACAACAATAGATGTAGAAAATAATTTCAAATATTTTAACAGGTTGCAGAAATAACTTTCAACCTGTGGTATAGGTTGTCTGAGGAAGTGTATCAGAGAGATTACCAGCCTTTAACAGATGCATTTACGCCCCACATAGAGAGGTTGATAGAGGCTTTGGCAAGGCATTGTCAGTGCGAGCCAGACCACACACACTTACCTGACGAGACAGATGAGTTCTATGTAAGTATAAATAAAGTTATATCAATATTCTCACATATTTTTCCCTTATAAAGGCATGGTGAAGTGACCCGCATGATGCAGCAACAGATGGTAAGTGGACTGGGGTCTGGATAGAATGTTGGTTGATGAAACATGTTTATCCTTAACCAGTCAACATAATTAGCCTGTAAGTTTAATATTTATTAAAGAATTACTTAAGTCACTCTTAAATTGACATAAATTCTAGAAATAAGACTTAAGTCCTGGGATAAAAATTTGCCTATAGCACTTGGGTAACGTAATTGTAATTTTTTTTATTGGTTGGTATGTGGTAAAGCTTATGTTCTCAATAATAAGGTATGGTATGGTCAATTGTGTTACTGATGTCAAAAAGTACCCATACATCATCTTAACTATGGTTTCCTTTTTAGGTATTTCGCATGAAAGTGATGGGCCTGATCAAGGATGTGGTGTTCATTGTGGGCTCGAGCTCCGTGTTCCGACAAATGTTCGCCGCACTACAGGCAGACATTTCCTGGGAACAGACAGAAGCAGCACTCTTCATCATGCAGTCAGTTGCAAAGAACATTTTACCGTGAGTGTTAAGCATGTGGACTCTATAGAAATAAATAAAAAAATAAATTGCTTTATTCATCAAGCTGCACTTATGATAAGTCAAGGTACATGAAAATATTTAATTATTACATAAATAAAGTAGCTTATATAAACCAAAGACAATTTATATTGAACATAAAATACATGAAAGATTATTAAGTAAACAAAGAAGCCAGCTCAGGCAGGCAGGAATGAAAAAATAAAATGATGTATATATGTAATTTTAATTAACATAAAGGGAGGAATGCGTTCACAATCCTCACCGGTGAGGACAATAAAAGCTCTAACATAGTTAACCTACCAGCCTCTCACTAGCAGAATATTTGTATGCTTTCCATTCTATGGACTATTTTTTCTTGATTTTTTATCTGAGAATAAATTTTGTTTTTCATCTTTTAATGTTACTGATCGCTCATTTGAGTTACCATTGCTCATTATATAACATACAAGCGACATTGGAAAGAGATATATTTGCTTATGATATCTTATGTATTTCCAAGCTCCAATTCATGTAATAGACGTTTTTATTTTCCAGTAATTCCAATAGATCTGGATATTAATAAAAATCCAGTATTATGTCAAATGGAACAGTCTTTATTTTGATATAGTGACAATACTGTTCACAGGGAAGAATATGAGTATGTGCCTAAAGTGGTAGAAGCGATATTGTCTATGCCTGCCGGTGCCCACGTCGGCGTCCGCGAGACCTGCATACTGCTCCTGGGCGAGCTTTGCGACTGGGTGGAGCGGCATTCGGAGTGCCTCGAGCCGTGTCTGCAGTTCCTCATCAGGGCCCTCCATGACAAGCGGCTCGCTAATGCCGCTGCTACCGCTCTGCTGGTAGGTCAAACATTGATAGATATGTAGTGTCCAGAATTTTACAAGTTCACTCAGTTGATACCTTCATTGTGATGGAAGAATGAGTTAGTCAGTTATGTCGGAGTTGACGATCAAATCTACTCATGCTTTTTACATTAGGACAAATCAATGTGGCTTAAGAGTTTTTTTTACTATCCAAGATCCTTCAATATATATAATGTAGCAGCATGTTTTATCAAGTCACTTATTTACTCGGATTTACTGTTGAAAAGAGTTATGCCTTATTCTTTTACCAGCATTTTCGGCATGTCTGTTTATTCACAGAATATCTGTAAGTCATGTCGCGCGCAGGCGTCGTGCCACGTATCCACGTTGCTGCAGGCCGGGCAGCTCTGCGACGAGCTGGACCTGCCGCTGCAGACTTCTGCTGCCATCATGAGGGCACTGGCTTCTGCTATAGGCCAGCTTCCGCCTGATCAGGTAATATATATTACAAATGTAGATAAATTTCGATAAGAGGTCTCTATATACTTTAAGGGTGAAGTAAACATGGTGTTTTTAAATTCAAATTATATTTGAAAACAAGCATTGTGGAAATCAGGTGAAGATACCAAATAAGAAGTTTATAATATGTTAATATTATGAATGTTGTATTGCAGATGAGTGCAGCGATGTGTTCTGCAGTGGGCGCGCAGCTGGCCGGCCTGCGCGCTGCGCTCGACGCACTCGGGGCGGCCTCGGGCGGCGCGCGGGCCGCCGGCTCGGGGGGCGGCGCCACGCGCGGCTCCCGGCTCGACCCCGCCACGTGGCTCGACCGCACCGCCGCGCTGTTCCGCGACGTGGACGCGCCCACGCCCAGCGACCCCGACCAACACCCGGCGCTGCAAGCGTTCCACGACGCCTGGCCGCTCTTCGAAGAAGTCATGGAGAAGTATGTGTATAAGGTTATATTTAAGTAATAAGATAGTGAGTGTTGCAGCTAGCTGTATTGTGTCGGCAGGCTGGGCGGCGACGGGCGCGTGACGGAGCGCGTGTGCCGCGCGCTGCGGTTCAGCGTGCGCTGCGTGCGGTCGGGCGCGGCGGGGCTGGCGCCGCGGCTGGCGGCAACGCTGCAGCGGCTGTACTGCACGCACCGGCCCAGCGCCGTGCTGTACGTGGCGGGCGTGCTGCTGGACGAGCTGGCGCCGCGGCCGCATGCCGTGCCGCACCTGGTGGCGCTGCTGCAGGCGCTCATGCCGCAAGCCTTCCAGCTGCTGCAGCAGGAACACGGACTCAGGGACAACCCAGACACGGTCGACGACCTCTTCAGACTATGCATCAGGTCTACATTACACAACTACTTACATTTACTTACAAAGGCATGTTGAAGAATCATAAATACTTTATATTTTTTAAATCAATTAGACATGTAAATTATTTTACCAACAAAAGTGGTAGTCGATTTCAACAACATTCCCTTAAGTTATAAACCATACAGGCTAAGGAAATTATTAAGCAATATAATTATTTTATATACAAATGTTATCTTTTTCAATATTTAACTAAACACATCCAAATCATATATTTCAATAATTTTCTTAGCTCTACACCATTATTTGTAATTTCTTCACTTAATTTGACGAAAATCCGAACAACTATTTCGAAGACATTTCTATATGTACATTTTTTCCGATTTAAGCATCCTCTTACAAAGTAAAGCATATTTGTCAAAAACAAATTTCAAACAATAATTTATTGTACAGTTCATTTGATTTAGTTATGTTACATAAGTGACCAGCCCGCCAAGCCAAGAGGAACATAAGTTTAAACAAAACTTTAAACATCCGGTGCAGTATGCTTACTATATAAGGTTGCCTGATGCAAAAATAGAGAAAATATTAATTTCATAATCTGTAGTTGTTTACCCTTTTCTGCCTTCCTTACGGCTCGCATTCCTCAAGTTTAGTAACTATACCCATTCACATCTAAGGTACTGGCCATTATCAACTGACGTCTAATACCTCCCGCAGGTACTTACAACGAGTCCCGCTAGAGTTCCTGTCTAGTGGCGCGATGCCTGCTGTGATCCAATGCGCTATCCTAGCGACTAGTCTTGACCACAGAGAGGCCAACTCCTCTGTCATGAGATTTCTTTATGACTTCGTGAGGGCCGCCAACTGCTCCAGGCCAGAGAAACAGCAGATTAAAGGTAGGCATGTTTTGATTTGTCATCATTATGCATTTAATTTTTAGTTGAACAATATTTCAATTGCACTTCACATACATACGTACGAAGGTATTAATGATTGTTTTGTTTACAGCGGTAGCCGACGAGCTGCTAAATACGTACGGCCAGGGAGTTGATGTACGCGCTGATGGAGGCGTCCGTGATCCACCTGCACGCGTACATGCTGAGCGAGGTGGGCGAGGTGGTGGTGGAGCTGGTGCGGTGGCAGGCGGGCCGCGCCGACCTGCTGCTCGCAGCCGTGCAGCGGCTGCAGGCGCTACCGGCGCACGGCGCCCGCGCCACCGACCAGCAGCGCTGGCAGTTCCACCAGTACGCACTCAGGTCAGGACAGCTGCAGCCCGCGGCCGTGTCAGTGCAAGCAGCAAGTGGCAACAACAAATATATGGCGAAGTATGCCAAAAATTTCCGTCAGATTGGTTTTGTGGCGATTGAATAGGAAGGATACCCCACAAAAGCGGTGCGGATAGCGTCGCCGCTGCTCAGCATACGCAGCGTTGGAGCCAAGCTGCCGATGTGTTAAACCCATTATTGTGGCAGAGTGGTTATTGACTATAGAGTTTACATCAAGCAATTGCCTTACACCCAATATATTTTTGACCTGTTTAATCATTTGTTTGCCTTAAAAACCAATTCAAATGTATTAATTCTTATAAGACATTTTTTCTATTCCAGGGCAGAAAAATGCAAGGAAATGACGAGACTACTCCGAGACTTCGCCAAATTATACCGATAAGACACGCGTGGTATTTTATTAAAAATGCAATAGCATAATAATTCCTCTTAGACGTCAAGACTGAAGGACGTAAGATTTCTAATCGAACTAAAATCAAAACGAATAAATGCTAAATATTTATGTATGAACATAAACTTATGTGAACAATTTGAAAAAGGATTATCTGCAGAAAATCCTTGTTAAACTGAAAGCAGTGGGAAGTGTGTGTTACTCTTACATCTCACTTCATTATGTTAAATGCAATACAATATACTAAGTTTCTATCTATATCCGTAGTTTTTTCGATCGGAAGTAAATCGTATATTTGTCATTATTGGAACCATGTTAAACTGAAAATTGTTAAAATACCATTCTTCCGTCGTTACTATTTTATTTACCGAGTGATGCACAACAACGCCACGCTATTACCTATCACTGTAAGTGCGATAGGGCCCTTTATTTATTAATGTATGTACTAACCTTATAATGTATCATGTCATACACTTTGTTTTACCTCGGAGAGAAAAGACGTTGAATTTAACCACAATAAAAATAAAATGAAATTAGCCAAAGCAAAGATGAAACTCGCGATAATTATTCATATTTTAATAATTGTTAAGGTAAAGGTGACAAAGTTGATAGTTATTTTTTTTAATGATTTTCGAGACGCGACAGTCCCTCGCCAGAGTGTAAGCAACTACGTATATAAACATAAGCAAATTTATGCGAAGCTTTGAACGACGCAATACTGGCACTGTACTGCTATCGTGACCCTGACACATCACATGATTGGTGACAAATTGGCTCTTGACGAAAACTCAATGCTTGCATGCTTGCGGCAGATATTGACAAAACAAACAACCATGGACCTTTGTTCTTTCCTGAACGATTGGCAAGTCACCAGGAAAAGCTATGCCTCCGAAAACAGGCTCTGTTGATTAAATTATAATGAAATGTACTTTTATTTATAAATGTCAAATTTATAATTGGGATTTTTAAATAAGATTACTTGAATATTTAATTCTAGTCTTCAATATTCACTTATATTATTATAATACCCTGGTTCTATGTTGACACCAAAATTGCTCGAAAATCGAGGAAGTAATTGGATATTTTATATTTCGGTATAAACAAGAGCGAACAGGGATTTCGAACTTCTCGGTATCTCCCACACGTACGTGACGTCATAGCGTAAACGTACATCCTGTTTATCGATATTTGAATTAACCTTTTCCACTAGATTTGAAAGACCTCCAAGTTAGATTATTTTTGCGCGGATATTTATATTACTGTATTTTAGATTTTGTATAACGTAATTTATTGATAAAGATATTGCCATCCGATCAATTAAGCTGTCAGTTTTATTTTTGATTCTCTTCAATGCTGGGGTAAATAATTAATTTGGTCCTATATTACTAGTACTTATAAAATGTAGGTTTATATTTTACTCAAATTGGCAGATCGAACCTCATGCACTTGAATTTGTGATTATAATGTGACTTCCACTTAACATATTTCGATTGAATGCTACATGAGCTTTTCTTTTAAACAAGGATTGATGAAGTAATTTTACTATATTTCAATTGTCAAAAGGGCTGCGGTCCGTAACTTCGTGCAGTTGGGAATGATAGGACACCCGCAGTCCCTGCCGATAGCCTTAAATGTGCAAAATGTTGATGAAGTCTCATATCAAAGCAATAATATTTTATATGTATTCCAGTATGGAAGTAGATGTAATTTATCGATTTTTATTTGGTAACGATGATTTCATACTGCCATGTTGAGGATCATTGTAAAATTGGCGCCATTTTTATTTACACAGACAAGACTCGGTAATATCTTATTAGTCTATGGTATGTATTCCAGTTCGATGTATAATAGATAGCCTATAACGTTTGGAGACTAATTTTACTATTTTCCTCAATGGCGTATGATATGGCAGTAGGTAAGTATGAGAACAGTTCTGATCAGAATATATTTTGTTATATTGAGCTCATTTTTATTTCAGATGTGATAATACGCATTGAATTGTAAATATTTATTACAAATGTTTACTTACATAATTTGTTTTTTATTTATAAAGATACTGAATATTATAATAAAACGCTTTTGCTCGCGGCTTCGGCCGCGTGCAGGAGTTTTTCCAGGATAAAAGTCCGGCTATATATTTTCTTGGGATAGAAAGTAGCCTATAACCTTCCCAGTGTCTTAAACTATCTCTATGCCAAAATTTTATAAAAATCCGTTTAATAGATTTTGAGAAAATCGAAGACATACAGACAGAAAAGGGGACTTTGTTTTATATGTATAGATTATAATACCTATGCACTAAATGTAAATCGATGGAACCCCATTGATTTAATGGCGGTATAATTATTTTATAAGCAATAAAATTGGTCTTATTTCGTGTTTGGTACCCAGATTGAGCATAAAGCAAGCAACATGCAATGTCGCATTATAGAAAAGGAAGCCTTCTCTCACTCCTCGCCTCTCACTAGTCTTATTCTAATATAAACCTGTAGTGAGGCTGCAAAAAAGGTAAATATGCATTGATAATAATTTATTTCAAGTAGGCATTGGTTTTCGTTGTCAGAGCTTGTTTTTATTTGACAAAATTTTTATCTGAAATGATTTGAATAATAAAATTATTGTTTGCACAAATTACAAAATGAAAATACAAATTATTTGTAATCAATTAAAACATCAGCCTTATCACAAAACATATGTGTACTAGTATTTTTGAACCTTATTTATTCTTATTTAACGTTTCATAAAATTCTTTGAATTTGACATTAATTTTTCTTATATTTCTAAACCTCATTCAATCTTCACTTAACATTTCTTCTTACTGTTTTTTGGGCTGGAAAGCGTCACAAAGCTGACCCTTCGCGGCGCTTTAGGGCTCGGCGCTGAGTTAGTTAATGCTGGTTGCTTGACGTCAGTCACTTTGGCCTGACGTAAGAATGGACTATCTGTTTTCACTTGGGAACTTTTAGGACTGCTTTTTGATGAAATTTTAGTCTGTTTCAGTTCAGTAGTTTTGTTTTTAGGTGATTCAGTCTTAGGTTTTGTTTCAGGTGATTCAGTTTGGGATTTATCTTCAGTTGTTTTCTCTTTAGGGGACTGGGATTTAGAGCCTTCAGTCTCGTCATACACCAGCTTGATGTCTTCACTGTCTTCTATAACCATCACATCTGCATCCATTGGTTCACTTTCTTTAGGCTTTATAATTTCGTTACTACTGTTATCTGACCATGACGGCATCGCCACCTCTTCTAAAACATCAATTTTAACTGGTGTTTTAATTTGAGGCTGTGTGGGTTGTTTTTTTGGTGACTTTTCTGAAGGTGCTTTGAATTTAATGAACGTGTCTATTGTGCCTACTTTTGGTTCCTCTGGTTTTTCTTTTGGAGGTTCTGGTGCTTGATCTTCTGTCGGTACCTCCATTGGTTCTGTAAAACATGTAAAATGTTAATATAATAAAAAGACATAAATTGATTCATATTCATATTCATAAGAAATTGTAAAGTACTATTTTAGAGAGAAATGAATTGTGAAAGCATAACCTAAATTAAAACTAATCACTGACCTGCAGCATCCTGGGCCTTAACTTCATCTGGTAAAACTTCTCCAAGCTCACCTTTGCCGAATGTGATGATGGAGCAGAACCCATCTGTGCTTGATGCCACTAGAGTGCAACCATCGGGAGACCACGTTAAATCTGTCAATCTGCATAGACAAATTTTAATTTAACCACAGAAACTACAATTTTAGGCATATAGTATTATATATTTACCTAAAGGGCTAATTACGTTGTTGTTTTTACCTAGTATAATGTATATTAGAGATCAAGGCAATAGGCGTCTTCTGCTGCGTGTCGTATACCAGTACGGAACGTTTAGTCCCAACGGCGAGGAGCATCCTGCTCTGCAATGGGAAGGCGGGCGCGGGGCCGCCGGCTCTCAGTGCGAACCGGCGCGGACACCAGCGCGTCACCAGCGCCGGCTCACCGCACGGCAGGATGCATGCTGGACTGCGGATCATTTCAATTTCTTATGAAGGACATGGATAAAAACGGATTTAATGTGAGTGAGTAATACTGCCGTTCGCTAGTTAATGTAGCGCTGGACAAAAAAATTCGCCAAAAGTACAAAAGAATGCTTCTTGACAACTATCAGCTATATGGTTGACTTTTAGATATCCAAAAATAATCTTTTGCATGTGGCTCCGTCTGCGAGAAAAAAAAATCCGGAAGAAATATTTTCCCAGTACAAAAAGTAGCCTATAGCACTCAAGAATAATGTAACTTAATATTAGTGAAAAAAAAAATTGGTTTAGTAGTTCCTGAGATTAGCTTATCATCTATACTTCTATACTATTATATAAAGCTGAAGAGTTTGTTTGTTTGTTTGAACGCGCTAATCTCAGGAACTACCGATCCAAACTGAAAAATTCTTTTTGCGTTGGATAGCCCTTTGTTCGTGGAGTGCTATAGGCTATATATCATCACGCTATACCCAATAGGAGCAGAGCAGTAATGGCCAATCTCAGGAACTACCGGTCCAAATTGAAAAAATATTTTTGCGTTGGATAGCTCTTTATTCCTGGAGTGCTATAGGCTATATATCCTTACGCTATACCCAATAGGAGAGGAGCAGTAATGGCTAATTTCAGGAACTACTGATTCGAACTGAAAAATTCTTTTTGCGTTGGATAGCCCTTTATACGTGGAGTGCTATAGGTTATATATCATCACGCTATACCCAATAGGAGCGGAGCAGTAATGAAACATGTTGCAAAAACGGGGACAATTTATTAGTTTTGAGAGCGTCCGTTGCGTGCGCTGTGTAAACGGTTAAAGTTATGCAACAATGATGTATGACGGGATTGTTCCTCTTAAAAAGTTCTAAAAAATATATTATAAAACAAAGTCCCCCGCTGCATCCATCTGCCTAAACGTGTTAAACGCAAAAACTACCCAACGTATTAAGATGAAATTTGGTATGGAGACAGTTTGAGACCCTGGGAAGAACATAGGCTCCCGGGAAACTACTACTTTTATAACGGAAAACTTTAGCCTGAAAACTTTATAACGCGGACGGAGCCGCGGGCATAAGCTAGTACTTTTATATAAAGCTGAAGGGTTTGTTTGTTTGTTTGGAAGCACTAATCTCAAGAACTAGTTGTTTGGAATGTAAAATTCTTTTAGGGTTGGCTAGTCCATTTATCGAAGAAGGCTATAATAGGCTATATAACATGACATTATAACTACTGTTGCTTGCACTGCGTAAACGGTGAAAGTTACGCAACAATTAAGTATGACGGAATTTTTACACTTAAAAAGTTTTAAATAACAAAGTGAAGTCCAAAAAACTACTCAACAGACTTTGATGAACTTTGGTATGCAGAGATTTTTAGACCCTGGGTACGACTTAGGCGGAAAAATATAAAGTGGAACTTTGATGATTATGATAAAAATATCAGTCACTTATGATAGGGGTAGTCAAGACAAGACAATTTATGTTGAAATTAACTTACACTTTCAATGAGTATCTTGTGTAAATATATACAGCATTGATAGGTTTCATGTCAACTTTCCCCTGTTCTGGTTCCACTCTGCCTGCAGGGACGGCGATGAGAAGCCCGTCTGGACTGAACTGCAGCCGACGGTAGAATGTCTGCAGCGTGTCGTCATGGTATAGCCGGACCTTTACCTGGTGGAGGGAGTGGTCCTTGGGAAAGGGGAGGCAGGCCTTACTGCTGCGAGATGTCACCTTCTTTGTGTTTATGTCAAAAGTACGGAAAATTCTATAAAAAAAAGTTGTGAATGTTAAATTTCCTTTCTGCATATACAGTGAAAACTATTTATAGCAACATTGAATGGACCATCTAATGTACATGCTATAACTGATAGTTGTAATCAACAATATATTTATAGATGTATTTATTGGGTCCTTACAATTTTGTCATTATAACAAATTTCATTATATTTTGAGTACTTTATATTGGGTAATAACGTTAAGAATTCTTTTTTGCAGTATTTTCAAATACAATGAAAATTTAATACCTATTCAATGTCATACAAATAATGATTCTAGATAGGTTTATAAGATGGCTTACCTGTCCGTACTTGCTGATGCAATATATTGCCCCCTGGGGTCCCAAGACACACCCTGCACAAACCCCTTGTGGTCAGTGAGGATGGAGTTGTACCTACCACGCCCCACATCCCACATCAGCAGCTTGTTGTCCACTGAGCCTGACGCTAGATGCTTGCAGTCCAGACTCCAGGTCAAATCCAGGACATCTTCCATGTGACCTCTTAGGGTCTGAAAGGGAAATAAATATTTATCGCTATATGGTCTAGTTTTATGTCAAGAAACATATTAAAAGGTGATACAGTAGGAACCGGTTATAATGACTCTGGTTATAGCCACGCATCAGTTATAACGAATAAATTGTAAAGACTCTTTAAATAAATGCATATAAAAATCGTATTGTTTATAACGACTATCGGATATAGCGTCCCGATTCAATTATCCCTTCGATGTCACTTTAACCGGTTTTCACTGTATGATGGTTGAAATAAATGGTTCAAATAAATTATGATATAATAAAAGAGAATGAAGTTATGTGAATTATTTTTTACATACATATATTATACATAAATAACTTTGCCTTAATGTCCTATATTTTTGTCAGATCTAAACAAAATATACCTGGTTCAGAAAAATTTTATACTTTACAAACTTTGTGTATCGCATAAAATGAAATTGTAATTGTAAAAAAATAATTCACCTTGTGTATAACCCAAGTTTCTTTATATTGCTCCTCAATCTGTTCAGGAGCAGGAGCTACTTCTTCAGTCTTCTGTTTCCAGATGAATATGATGGACTCATCGTCACCTGATGCCAAGTACTGTCCATCAGGCGACCATCGCACCACATTCACCGCTTTTTGATGACGAGCGAGATCAGCTGCTACTTCTAAGTTTACAGACCCAGATTCCGTTGTAGAGAGGTACCATATCTATGGATAATAGTAACAATATAAGATACTTTAATGGGACCTTCAAGATATATTTATTAAACTTAGTATTTCACCACAACAAAGAATCGTGGGTCAAACAAAACGACAAATTTTTGGTTACAACAAAAAAATAACAAGCAACAAACTTTCCTTCAATTATCAAATAAGTATGATTTAGAAATATGTAACCTAAGCGCAATTGAATCACAGAATAAAAAATTATGATCATTAAGAAAACATATTTTCATACCAAGACATGGGAGTCTGTTCCTCCAGTTGCGAGGCGCAAAGGCTCGCTAGATTCTGCTTTTGGCTGAAAATCAACACTGAGCACGGGGTCCCTGTTATGCCATGATATTTCAGGAATAGCGAATTTCATTTTCAGTTAATATTTTCACTTATATTAAAAAGAAACTATTTCACACTGCACTTTTGTTTGGCGCCAAAATTACGCTTTTTGTTTTTAATTTTTACAGCTGTCAGTACTACATTGCCATTATAAAATAATACTGTATGCTACGAACATTGAACGTACAGATTTTTGTAGAGTTGTCATACATTATTTTCAAATATGATATTTCTTTTTATTATTCCACAAAAAAATTGAAGTAAAAACAAATTAGTATCAGATTTTGCCCTTTCATGAATATGCAGCAGTTGGATGTTAGAAATATGACAATTCCTTTAAATTTTAACTGGCAACATCTGTATACAATGTCAACTGCAGCAATCATCTCTTTTCTCTTTCTTTTTGACGTTTGTTGATATCGTGCTGAACGAACGCAAAAATGGTTGGTGTTTTTATTTTATTTATCCAAATAAATCGTGAAGTGTTTAGATTAAAATGGTGAAAACCCTTGTGGAAATTATAAATAATATATTTGAGTGTCCAGTGTTGAAATGATTTCAACGATATCTCTTGTGATTTTCAGGTGAACGTACCCAAACAGCGCAGGACCTACTGCAAAAAATGCAAATGCCACAAAGTACACAAAGTGTCTCAGTACAAAAAGTCTAAGGAAAGGCATGCCGCCCAGGGTAGAAGACGTTACGACCGTAAACAGCAGGGTTACGGTGGTCAGTCCAAGCCCATCTTCAAGAAGAAGGTAAGAAAGAATATAACCTCTAAAGGCTACACCGGGTCACCAAACATTATCAGTTTGATAGCGCCGCCTTGTGTAAAGGCATGATAAATGTATAAGTCCACTATTATTAAAGTAGTTCATTAGTAAAATGCGATAGTCTCATAAAGGTGTAGAATAGTTGCATTTAAGATGTTTCATTTTGTCTACTGTGATTATTGAAAGAGTTCATGTATTCCCGCGAGTAACATCTGTAGAAAAAATAATTATTGAGATAAGTGTTAATATAAGCAATGTTGTCTAAACATCTGTATGTGAACATCAATTAAGTATGTATAGACAAATACTGTATTGAATATTACCCTAGTTCTGTAATTTCTATAGTACTTAACACAAACGCTTAGTGCAAGTTACTGTCACATATCCAATTTGGAAGTTATATTTTAATATACCATTTATATATTTTGCTTGTTTTGTATGATTACACCACTAGGGTTGGAGGTTTAAAACTTATCTTTAAATCTGAAATGCCCTATTTGATTTCCATAATTGTGTCCTTATAACTACACATGTTGTTATGTAGAAAGTTTAGTATAAAATTACTATCTACCTCGTGCAAGGTTCAGATAGCAATAAAACTTGCAAAAGTCGAGTTCTAGAAACATTTACCATGTAAACAATCATGGTAAGCTGCCTTCTAATTTTGAAGCTTGAAGGACTTGTTGCACATGTGTCTAGAATTGTTAAAAAATACTACTAGTATAAATGGATCTGACAATTTCTTGCATGACATACAGTTTTAAGAATTTGGTAGTCCAAACCTTGCATTACATACAAAGATAGAAACAACATCTCATTCATCAACAATTTACAACCAAACAAAAATAAGTGTAATATCAAAATATGAGAAAGAATTTCAGTCATTCATTACCATTTCAATTGTTTTTAGGCGAAAACCACAAAGAAAATTGTGCTGCGTTTGGAGTGCGCTGACTGCAAAGTGAGGTCCCAGGTTGCGCTCAAGAGGTGCAAGCACTTCGAGCTGGGAGGAGACAAGAAGAGGAAGGGACAGATGATCCAGTTCTAGGCTGGCTAATAAATAAGACCACATAATCTTTAGTTTTATTTATTACCTAATTTTTAACTTGTATCATTAAAAAATTCAGTGATTATCATCATTGGCAATTAACATCAACGCAAGATGATTAAGTAGTTGTTGAAGATGTGAGGTACAATAAATAAAAATACAGTACCTACATAAATAAATTACCACATTACATGCTGATTGTTTATTGATATTACAATGCAGTGTTGATTTTACTTCTACAATGGCTATTTTCAATTGTTGACTACTTGGTGTTCAATAATTACTCTATTTTATTAAATATGAGTTTCTTCAGTAAAATTACAATTAGTTTGGGAGACAAAAAAAGATTTGTATTGTCAAGTAGTCTAACTGAAGAACCAAGTATCAATCTCAGTATCCTGATGTTTGGGGGGCACTAAATAATGGCTATAAATGTCAGATAAATTATTGTCTTACTTTATCATAAATATAATAAAAATAGTTTGTTTATGGAATTAATATTCTACCAATAATAATATTCATAAATGCCTGTCTAATAGAGGAATGATTAACAAGATGATGCAAAGACCCTTGACCAATTATGATAAGATTTAAAGTTATATATACAAAATATAATATACTAAGCATAATAGACCAAGCTCCATTTTGAGAAAATTGATCAGTAATTTAAAAATTGGGTCTGATTTCATAATAATGCAACTTAACATAAATATTAGCTATATTTTACTCATAGAAAAATATTTATACATTATTCAAGTTTAATTAAACTATTTGTTCATTATAGCCTCAAAAATATTGGGGTCAAGGCCTTCTAAAGAGACCTTCAATTTCACAGCCTGTAAAGGGACACCAACTTGCACCATTTTTACAAACTTTTCATACTCTGGTCTTATTTCTGATTTGGTTTCTTTGCTCTCTTCTACTGAAACAATGGGCTCTGTTTTTGGACTGTCTTGTGCAGTTTGCTTCTGTGTTTCTATTGCTTGAGGTTTATTGTCAAGTTCTGGGGCTTTTGTATTGTCCAACTCAGGTATTGATGACAACTGGAAATAAAAATTCTCATGACCTCATTGTTCATACAAAATAATTCTAATAGAAACATCTGTACTGAAATACTAAGAATAATTAATATTTATATTAATTTGATAGCTTTGAATATACAAGGAAGAAAACATTAATTGAAAGATATATTTAAAACAGCTGTTTACAATTCTTTTATCAGTGGCCAATTAAGTCAATTTCACCTTAGGCTATTCCTGCTCCCTTATATTAATATAAGAGATAAGAGACTACATAATAATATTTCTTTTTGTTACCTTGGATTCTAACAGCACCATGGCAGCATTGACTTTTTCTATCTTCCTCTCAAACTGCATCAGCTTGTGTTCACATTTGCACATAAAACTGTTCAAGAACTCCACATTGGTTGTTACAAAATGGTTGACAAATGCTAGAGTCCTTTTCTGTTGCAGAGCTGCAATCTGTAAAATAAATGCATTTTGACCTACTAACTCTTAAATTGGGGAAGATTGGGCTGAGTAAATGTATTTATTTATAGGGTAGCCCTAATACAGTAGTTTTGATTTTCTTATACTACTTACTTATACTAAACTATAATATTATACTAGTAGTTACTATTTAAATTCCCAACCACTAAACACTGTCCTATTTCGTGTTAGTACTATTAAGCCTATTAGAAATAAAATATTGTATTCTAAAACTTGTAGAATAAGATATAATTAGAGAAGACACATAGCTTATTACCTTGGACATATCCAATGTATTCATTTCTTGGTTTAATTCGCTTGTTTGCGTTGTCATTGTTTCAATCTAGGATCCTAGGTAGTTTGGTAATTGTTTTTCTTATTTACCTATCTTTAATGACAATCGGGCTGTAATACGCTATGTTTGTATAAAACATAGATTAAATACTGGAAAGTATAAAATTGTTTGACTGCTATAGTTATTAAAACTTATTCAAAACACTTATGATAATACTCTACAAAACATTGTTTTGATAAATTAAATTTCTGTCAAGTGTCAAAGGTAATGTAAAGTTTTGCGTAAAATTTATAAAAATAATACATAAAATTCGAGCTAAATTATATTTTTTTGGTATACATACAAGAAAATATAATTTGCTTACTATGTAGAAATATTTAAAATTAGCTTTAGTTTTTCTTCAAAAAGTTGCTATGTATTGACTGGGCAATGTATTTTTTAGACTTGAATAAGTCGTTAGTCGATTATCTACCACTGCATGTGGACATCCGACATGTGTAAATTATGACGTTTTATTAGTGTAACATTCTGAGGTCAACACCAGTCGACACTCAACTATCAGCTGTCAATTATTGCAAAGCCAAAACACTGAAAGCTATCCCCAATTTATTTGATTCTCTTTCAATTTTGATATCGTATAACTTAGTAAAATTATACATTAGAAGATTAAAATGGCGGGAGAAGTGGTTGTGGACGCCTTACCATATATTGATCAAGGATATGACGACCCAGGAGTCAGAGAAGCGGTGAGAATTTTATAACCTCAAAATGTGTTTCTAGAAATGTTTTGTAAACAAACTTTAATTGAACTCAACGTATACCGTTAAATCCATGAATTTGGGATTGGCTATAAATATTTAACATTAGAATAAATATTCCTTAAGGCTTGATAGTTTTCTGTGATTACTGAATTAGTCTCTCGCCTTTTTTAAGAACAATATGATGATTAATGATAAGTGCTAGTTTATGGGATCAAAACACTAGTAATTTAGATAACTATACCATCTAATAAACTTAAAAAATAACTGGCTTGCAGGCCCTGGCCATGGTAGAAGAAGAATGTAGGCGCTACAGACCTACAAAGAATTATCTGGAGAATGCAGGACCTGAACCTAGCACAGCCTTTGAGACTACCGCACTACAGAGGGAGATGGAAAGGGTTCAACAGAGATTGCCCATGGAACCATTGTCTATGAAAAGGTAAGGTTTTTTATATTCATAGCTACTTTTTCACAATACAGTAATACTTGTTTAAAATGCTTTTAAAAGAATTCTGCCAACAATGTATGTGAAGCACTAAAGTGTATCATGCAGGATAGGAGAAATAAAGCATACTATACTATACTTATTTCATGTAGGTATTGAATAGGGTACATTTCTACGTCTGCAAAAAAATCTGAAAATGCATAAATAAAGTACTTATCACCTTAACAAAACAAAATATTATAATAATAATAATATTGATGATTATTTAATTAAAAGTAAGAAATAGAATTTGTATTATATTTATATTTGTCTATTCTTCAAAAGCATGAAAATCTTTTAGTTTGATTAGTGAATTTAATAAACTAATATAAAATAATTTATAAAAATAGTGATTATTAATAAAGAGACAAAATGCTTATTTTATGGAATGACAATTGATATTAAGTGAGTTAAAATGTATGATCAAATGCCTCAAGTTGCAGAAACTGCCATAAAATAGTTTATTATGCGGGAAATCGCATTTAATGATATTATATTAAGCAGGTGTTACTGTATGTTACACAGGTTTTTTTTAGTTAATATTAACAATAAATATCAACAATAGGTGTATCCATAAAAAAAACATATTTTATTCCAGATATGAACTCCCACCTCCACCAGCTGGTAGACTGGGAGAGCCTACAGCTTGGTCAGAGTCGGTGGATAACTCACACGCCCAACTCTCACACCAGGCTATCCGTGTGCTCAACTTGGAGCTGCAACTACATTACGGCTCTGAAGCTTGGAGATCATACCTTAACACCTTACAATCATTAGTAACTAGGTCACAGAATGTACACAGCCAGTTAAGGTGAGTATTTTTATTATATCACTACTCTAAGGATTAAAAAAAAAGGTAGTATCTCTTACAAGAAAATAGCACATTAAAGAAACAGATTATTCAACAAACTGAGAAAACTGACCCCAAATTAACATTATTATATGAAAACAAATCACAGATAAATATAGCTAATAAAAAAGAAGAAGAAAATATTATACGAAAAACTGCAAACAAAATATCCACAAAAGAAGCATTCAATATAAATTTTAATACGCCAATAGATGGCGACACTATGTTCACTAAGGATTGTGCAAGGAACACACAAACAGAAATCAATGAGTGTCTGGCTATGTCATTCGGAAATAACTCAAAAGATGGCATCCTAAATAGAACCATAACACTTTCCTGTAATCAAGATACCGATGACCATCGCTTTATATACATATACGGAGGACTACAATGTAGAGGTTTTGCGGAAAAAATAATAAGATCCAGAATGAACACGAAATATGAAAAATATAAAGTAGTCTCTATAATAAAACCCCACGCGCCAACACACGAAATACTCAAGTCTTGTAATGAAGTAGAAGATACTCCGGGTAATTATATAATTTTAGGTGTAGGACAAGATGACGCAAATCCTGCTCACCTGGCCATAGACCTAGCAACCACATTGAATAAATTTAAATATACTAATATAATCATTCTAAATGTTACACATAATCCATATCTAAATGAGTGGAAATTAAACAATCAACTCAAACAGATCTGTAATAATATCAAACATTGTAGATTTCTTTTTATCTCGCAAAACACATACAAAAAAAATGTGTTCTCAAACATTGCCACAAAGAAAATTAATTTATTGATCGATAGCGATTATGCAGATAAACATTTACCAAATATAAAAAATAGTATTAAAACAAATGATTTTTGCAAAAAGGGCGATCCCGTACTATTTTTCAATAATCAAAAGAATTTGAATTTTGAAGATTCTAATCTGCGTGACTCGAATATTACAAACATTCATAATAAAATGGACCATAGTACATTTTTTCGCAAATACAAATAAAGGATACACTGAAACATCACGTTCTTTGTATAAAAGTAAATACCATGTCAACAAAAAGTAATGACCTCATTACGTTATTTCACCAGAATATAGCTGGTTTATTAAATAAATTAGAGCAGATAGAGATATGTGTAGAAGAGTTTCAAATAGAAAAGAGCCCGGTACAAATACTATGTTTTACCGAGACCTTTCTTCGATCTGGTGACGAGATAAATGTCCGTATACGCAATTTTAATCTAGCTAGCCATTTTTCAAGAAAAAACGAGAAACGTGGAGGTGTTTGTATTCTAGTGGATAAGTCTATAGAGTATAAAATTATTCCGCTATGTAATTATGTATCATCTGAAAAGTCTTTTGAATGCTGTGGTATTGATATACCATCACTTCAATGTATTGTTATTTGTATATACAGAATACCGGGGATCAAATGTATCTACCTTCTTTGATAAATTAGAAACGCTCATGCATAAACTTAATTTTAAGGAAAATAGACGAATCGTTATAACTGGAGATTTGAACATAAATACATTGAAGAACGATGACACATCTTATAAATTAAAAGACTTTCTACTCTCTCATAATCTCATATCACACATAACTGAACCCACACGACAACAAACCTGCATTGATCACATTCTTAGTAGTATTAAAGGAGCTGTGGGTAAAGTACATCATCTATATTTATCTGACCACAATACTGGTCAGAGTTTATCGTTTCCTATGAAATGTGAACAAATAAAACCACTATATATGTATATTACTAGACGAGATTATGATGAAGAAAATATAGTAAAATTTCAAAATTGTATATCAAGTTTGTCATGGCAAGAGGTACTAAATGAAGCAAACTGTAATAAAGCTTATGATCTGTTCTATGAGACATTTCTACTATTTTATGATTTATGTTTTCCGGTAAAAACAATTAAAACAAGGGTAAATTTAACGACACCAAAATGGTTAACAAAAGGTATAAAAGATATGTTCTATTACAAAAGAAAACTAAGATACATAAGCTATAAAGATAAAAACGATGAAACTAAATCTAATTACATAAAATACAATAAACTATTTAAAAATGTATAACATGTTCTAAAAAGATCTTAAATAACAAATATATTTTAAATTCTACAAATAAATGTAAAGCAACTTGGGACATAATTGGCGACAAACTAAATAGTACACAAAATAATAAAAATATAAAAGAGATCATTCATAATGAACGATTAATATCGAATCCAATAGACATTGCAAATACATTCAATGATTTTTATATTACAAAAACAAATAAACCTAAAATACATACTCCTAACTACAAATTAATTAACACTGTTGACTCTACTATTTTTCTTAAGGCCTTGCACCGAGTATGAAATATTAAAAACTGTTGTGTCGTTAAGAACTACAAACGCCGTAGGTTATGATGCAATATCAACTAAAATAATAAAACGATGTAATAGCGAGCTCTCATCAATACTTTGCTATATTGTAAACCTTTCCTTTGAAAACGGCGTTTTTCCCGAAAAATGAAAATGTCCGTAGTTAAGCCAGTACACAAAAGAGACAATAAAGAAAAAGTAAACAATTATCGTCCCATTACGCTAATTCCAGTATTCTCAAAAATATTTGAAAAATAATGCACGCCCGTATTACCACATTCCTAAATAAACATAATATTTTAACAAAAGAACAAAATGGATTCCAAAAAAACAAGTCTACCACACTAGGGGCCTTCTCTATAATAAACACTGTGACCAAATCTCTAGATAAAAGAAAACGTGTATCAGCGGTATTTTTGATATGTCCAGTGCTTTCGATTTTGTCGACCATCAAATATTGCTGCGAAAATGTGACTTATATGGCATTAGAGGGAAGGCGTTGGAATGGATTGACAGTTACCTGAGTCATCGAAAGCAATGTGTGGAGATTACCCATGTTGACTCGAATTTAATGACTACGTCACACAGGTCCACTTATAGGGAAAATAAATTCGGTGTCCCCAGGGTAGTGTTCTAGGACCTCTATTGTTTTTAATATATATAAATGATATTCCGAAAGCAACTAGACATAAATGTACATTATTCGCGGATAATATTTCAGTAGTGATTACACAAGATGATAATAATTTTGACTATACACAAACCTTAAATAATACAATAGAAAATATATCAAAGTGGTTAGATGATAACAACCTAACTGCTAACATAAATAAGACAAAAATAATTCAATTTAAAAATTACAATAACAAGACTAATAGTTTAAAAATAAATTATCATAACCAAGAAATTAATGAAGTAAATGAAGTAAAATTTTTAGGTATCACACTAGACGAAAACTGCAACTGGAAAGCTCATATTAAAACAACTTGTACCAAAATAAACAGATTTGTATACGGACTCAGAAAAATAAGAAAACTAGCTAGTGAAAAACTGCCTTAATGGCGTATCATGGATATGTCGGATCCATACTACGATACGGCATATTGTTATGGGGAAACTCAACAGATATAGGTAGGGTGTTCGTAGCACAAAAAAAGTGTCTCCGGGCAATATGCGGGGTCGCACCACTAGATTCATGCAAACCACTGTTCAGAAAATTAAAACTGCTCACTCTAACTTCAATATATATATTAGAAATTGGTATATTTGTCAAAAAACATTCTGAGTTGTTTGAAAAAGTATGTCAAAATAATAAATACACTATCAGAGATCCAACTAAGCTAAAACTAAATTCAATGTCAACCACTCTGTATAAAAGAAATACCGGTTGTATGACCATTCAAATATATAATAAAATACCGAAAACCTTACGTGAACTACCTTTTACCTTATTTATTAATAGATTAAAGAAATGGCTCATAGATAAATGTTTCTATACAATTAAAGAATTTTTGGAATGTAAAGATATATAGTAATATAATAGTAACCCCAGATGAACATGGGTTTTATAGTTAGATATAATATAATAATATTATGTATAGAAAATCATGTAATTTGTATGAGTAAACTACACCTAAAAGGGAATAGATATATTAATAATAGGTAATTTGCCTAACTTCGTTCTCTAATTATAAGTACGTATATAATTTTTTTGCATACCGTTGAAACGGTGAAACATGTTGCACATGTAAGATATTTAACATCATAATTTATACCATGTTTTATGTAAAATAAATTGATTTTGATTTTGATTTTGATAGGTTTGCTTTAAAAAAATCGACTACCATACCATATTATACAAGAATTTACTGAAATTAAAATGAAAAATAAAATATCAAGTTGTATAATAATGTTATTCAGAAAACAAATAGCATCTGTGAATTGGGAGCGCAAGCGGTCTCAGACGGCGAGTGGCGCGCGGCTGAGGGCGCTGCGGCGACGGTGGGCACAGCTTGTGTCCGATAATTACAGGCTTGAACGGGCTGTCATGCAATTAGAAATACAAATGCAAAAGGTAATATAAAACCGAGCATGAATGATGTGTGCTGAAAATAAATTATGATTTACTATAAATTTTATCTATATTTTTTCTAGGCTAAGGGTGAGATGCCTACAGAACCAGGTGATGCAGCTGATATTGAGGCAGTTAAAATGTTACCTGACAAATTGAATTCTGAGACTGAAAAGGAAGTGCAGAAAAAGATCGAGGACATGTTTGCAGATTAAATATTTATGTATTTTGATAAATAATTTAAATATGTTAAATGATATAGAAATAATTTTAATAAATCGAACCTCAGAAGTCAAGATTTGTAATACTTTTTTTGTGTACTTTCTTTTTTTATATATTTACCCATTTAAAAAAGAACTTAAATTCAATTTTATAATTATTAGTGTAAATATTAATGTAAGAGAGAATAAAGTGTATTATGCAGTTCGTATTACTCGAATTCGAAATCTTCATTGATCTCCATGCAATCCCTTATCGCAAATTGAGAAACTATTGACCTATCTGCTCCGTGGAAATGGCCCTGGTTAACATTATTCCTTTATATTTGTTGATGGTCAGTAATTTGCGAAAGGAAAAACATTTGTTATACTCTTATCGATTACTGAGTTTTTATTACGAACGCATCACTTTGTCTGAATGCGAAACACAAACTGCAGTCGATTGTCATTTGTCGTCAGACTCAGCTGTCAAATTCAATTTTTATTTGAAAATGGCGGACGATGCATCAAGCAGTAGTGGTTTCACCGGCAATGTAGTGGATAATTCAATAAATCAAGATGAATTGATTATGAAACAACAGCGGGAGATAGAAAAAGAGGTGAGCTGTGTGATACTCTCAATAATAACAAAACAATAATCAAATATAACTTCAAATTGATGTTGAAAAACAACCAATGTTTATTTGTTTTTTCAGATTTCTGAATCTATACCGCTTGTAGGTGACCTAGAACAGTTGGCATCGTTAGAAAAAGAGTACAATGAAGACCCCATATATCTGTTAAAAGTAAAAGACCTGTCATCGAAATACAAATATGTGAGACGAACAAGACCCGATGGAAACTGTTTTTTCCGCGCCTTTTCGTATGCTTATTTAGAGCACCTTTTAACTGATAAACAAGAATATGATAAGTTTTACGAGATAGCCAAGAATTCCAAAGATATTTTGGTTGCTTTGGGCTTCTCACAGTTCACAGTTGAAGATTTCTATGAGACGGTAAGTTACGCACAATTTTTGAGGTTATGTCCTTTTGTTACAAATGACAAATAAATCTATTCATTTGATATTTATTGCGTCGTAAAAGGCGACGTTACATGATAAGTACGTAAAAATAAAACAATACAGGGAATAGAATTACTATATACAATTTCTATAAAATAATGAGAAATTATAAAATGACTATATAATATGTCCATTATTTTTAATTGAATAATTAACATCTAAACACATGTAATAACAATTCCAAGAGGTTTAATAGTAACGGTAAAATGTGGTGTTAAAGCCATCTAGAAAAGCTATGTATTCTTCATACAGGGTCGTGTTGATTCTGTGTTACTAAGTGAAACCAAATATGTTTGATAACATTGTGCCGAAAATCATCCATGAATAGCAAATATTATAACGAAATTTTTTAAAATTTTTTAACATTTTCGATTTGCATAACTTATTGTAGTGTTATTTATAAGATCAGAGACTGCCTCGGTGGCGTAGTTATACTGCATGCATGGTAAGACAGCGCTCTGAGGTTCTGGGTTTGAATCCCAGGTCGGTCAAAATGGTATTTGGGTTTTTCTGCTCAGTATCAGCCCTGAGTCTGGAATTTGTGCCCGATATGGTGATAGGCTCGCCCCTATCACATCATGGAACGGAACACACTTGGCGAAAAGTGGGTGCCTTGGTTGCGCCTCTGCATACCCCTTTGGGGATAAATGTGTGATATTGTGAGTGTCTGTGTGTATTTATAAGATCAGTATATGGTTTCATTTAGTAACGCAGAATTAAAATTACCCTGTATATTACATAAGCTAAATTGAGAATTTTTCATTTTTGAAAATGATGACCGTGATACTTCATTTTCGGATTGCAACTATATAAAGCAAGCCCAATACTATACACAACCATCATAAATTTAACTGAAGAAATAAAATATTAATTTATTTCTTTGTCTAAAATGAGAAATTCTTATATTTAAGGTAAATACTACCCATTTGGTTTTTAATTCAAAGTAAAAGGTAATTTATGTTATTGTTTGTATCTGCATTTTGAAGGGAATTAAGAATACTATATATTTAATTATCATCTAATAAATAAGCTTTTTGAGTATATTATATGGAATTTTGTCTGCGTAAATCGAGTTTTTCAGGATAAAATTCTCATTATATTTATTATCCTGGAATAGAAAGTAGCATATGTCCTTCCTTGGGTCTCAAACCATCTCCATACTAAATTTCATCAAAATTGTTCAATTTTTGAGTTTATCATATTCTGACAGGCAGACAGATACAGCAGAGGACTTTGTTTTGTGATATATATTTCAGAACTTTATAAGAGGAACATTCTGTCAAACATGTTTGCTGTGTAACCTTAATTGTTTTTGCTGCAAATGCAAGCTCTCAAAAGGAATAAATTTTCCGTTTTTGCAACCATTTTCATTGATACTTTGCTTCTATTGGTTAAAATGTGAGGTTATATAGGCTATAGTCTTCCTCAATAAATGGGCTGTCCATCACTAAGCACATTTAAACAAACATAAACTTTTCAGCTTTATATAATAGTATCGGAAGAAAAAATAGACAGAGGTGCAACTGGGATACTTCCACGATGACATCCCACGATGTTATAAGAAACTATTGCCATATTGGGCTCAAATTTGAGACTGGGCTAATACTGTCTTCTTTGTTTTTAATATTTCATGAAATTTAACACAAATAAATTCCCCAGTTTATGGAAGTGGTCCAGAGAGTGGGTGAGCAGGCAGGAGGCTCACCAGACACCCTGGAAGCAGTACGGACGGACCTGCACGACAAGTTCAATAAGCAGGGGTACTCAGACTACATTGTGGTGTACCTACGCCTGATAACCTCAGGCCAGCTACAGACTGAGCAAGACTTTTACCAGAACTTTATTGAGGGCCCTCGTACTGTCACTGACTTTTGTAGACAGGTAAATAAAAAAATGAAACCAGATGAAAATGTATTTATAGATACACTTTAATCTGTGTTAGTCGAAAACTTGAAAATGATCTTCTGAAGCCAAGTTGCAGGGTGTACAGATTATATTTTCCTTAAGTATTTGATAAGTTGGAAATGATGTATTTCAGAAATTGGAATTTTAATTATTTATTGACTGCCGCAGTGGCTTCTAGGTTACAACCGCAGTGCTGAGGCCTCGGGTTCGATTCCCGGGTCGGGCAGTATATTGGGGTTTGTCTACTCAGTATCAACCCGGAGTCTGGCATTTATTGCGGTATGACGATAGGTACGCCTCCTATCATATCATGGGACGGAATACACACGGTGGAAAGTAGGGGCACTAGTTGCGCCTCTGCCTACCCCTTCGGGGATAAAAAGCGTGAATGTGAATTATTTATGTAATTTTTTTTAGTTGCACTTTAGTTCTACTTTAAAAGTATGAATAAGTATTTCATTTATTCAAAAACCATTACAAATATTATTACATTTACGTATTTAATGGCAAGCTGATTATGGTTTCAATACTAATCCACTGGAGTGTCTACAGGTGATGAGAATATCTGTTTGTTTCAGGAAGTGGAGCCCATGTACAAAGAATCTGACCACATCCATATCATAGCTCTGAGCAACGCGCTAAAGGTGGGCGTCAGAGTCAAATATATGGATCGAGGGGAGGGTAGTCAGGTAAATGATATATGCATTTTATTTATATTCTGCTGATGGATGCATTTATGATATTTTCAAGAATGAAGTCACAAGGCCCGAGTCTGGTATACAGAGGAGCTAACATGCTAATTTAATTCCCTGTGGCAAATTTCCCAGAAGTTTATTGAACAGTTTATGCATAATGTGCTATTGTTTCATGCAATAATATTTTAGCAAACAATTTTTGTTATTTTAATTATCTTTTCTATAATAATCAAAATATGGTGTTATATTTTATGTATAATTGTTGCTCGCAGGTGATAGCTCACGACTTCCCCGAGGGATCCTCTCCGCTTGTGCACCTCCTGTACCGGCCCGGACACTACGACATATTGTACGCGTGATCGCACCGCACTTCACTTACAGTAATAAAGTTATCTTATGTGTAGCAAGTGTTTTATTTCATTCAATGGAAAAATATAATTTATGGATGGTAGGATTGACCATGATTGTCCAACAGTTTACAAACATTTGGCTTAGATGTGGGAATTGAACCCATGGATACTTTGTCACAGTCTCTTCTTATTATCTGCAGCCATAAAGAAGCTACCCTAATTTTAGTTTTTTTGGTTTTATAACCAACTCGATAAAGGTTATATTTCAATATTAGGCAATTAAACCCCCCCGCGTGTAATTATATGTAAAGGCTATTCTGTGATAAAAAACGCTTTGACAAAAAAAAGAGTCGTATGGGAACACTGCCCCATACTTAGATAATTAACATTTGTGAATATGAGCCTCAGTCTTCCAGAAATATAACATTTTAAAAATAAAATAAATTATTTACACATGCTACAATTATACCAATATATCATATATTTTAGGTGAATATTGTGTAATGAATGTCAGGGAATTTCTAAATCATAAAGCCATGCACACTTATAAATTAAAATCGACACAGGAATGCAGTCTGTTGAAATTAAACAATTGAAACAAATAAAATTAATTCTTAAAAGTTATCTGCAGAAATATACGCCGTCGGGTTCCCGCCTCGGTTTCATTCCTGCGAAAAACGCTCTAATATCTTCCTCCTTCACTATTTCTTTCCTATCTTTAAAGCTTTTCAGGAAGTCTAGCAACTTATCCCTCATTCTATTGTACTCTGTTAAGGCATTTATTTGTTGAACTCTGTCTAAGGATGATAAAGCTTGTAATCCTTTCTCATACTGTGTTGCTGGGCCTCCATCAATCTTTTCTTTTCCTAGGGCTTCATATGCTGTCACCGTGTCTTCTAAGTCAGTGAGGTATAGTACACTTAAATCTTTGTACATAGAAAGACAATCATTGCAAGTGCATAATTTCTGGCGGAAAGTAGAAGGCCAAAAAGCTGCTCCTTTGATGGTTCTTCTGACATTTCTAGGCCTTAAACAACTCTCACTTATGTCCAGCTTTTGTTTCTTTACTAATACTTCTTCAGTTGTATCATCTAATTTCCTTTTATGATCTTGATCTGTACTGTGAGAAATTTTATTTTCATTATCAGAAGTATTTTTGTTTGTCTCACCATTCATATCTTCATCTCTCATATCACTTACATCAGTTGTAGCTTGATTTTCAGAAATATTTTCTTTTTGTACTTCATTTGGTTTAGTTTTTCCTACAGTATTGCTACTTTGGTTACTTTCTCCTTCATCCATTAATTCTGACAATTCTTTTGTAGCAGCCTCTAATGAGTCAATCTCACAATCATTTTTCTCTTGTGGATTCACTTTGGCATTAGTATTTTCTGGTACTTCTTCCAATACATTGTCTTTTGATTCCGTTAAATTATTGCTTTCAGTAGGTTGATTATCTTCTCCCTCCAAAGTAGAAGATACAGTGTCTAGTTCTTTATTATCACTATCTCTCGATCCATTTTCATTTACATCATTATTTGTATTGATTCCTGTATTAGTGTCAAGTAGGTTTGTGTTATGGTCTGAATTTTTGGTAGAATTTAATACTTCTTCTGTTTGTTCTCTAATACTTTCACTTTGTTCTGAGCTTGTATTTGTTGTAGGATTGTTTTCATCATCTTTTTGATCTTCTGTATCTTGTGTGTTCATCTCATGAATACTAGGTTCAGAATTAATTGTCTTTAATTCTGTTTCATTACCGACTTCTTTTTTTATTTCTATTATTGGTTGTGTTGTGTGTGGTTTATTATTTTGTTCAAGTTCTTCAGTAGAATTACTTGTACTTGTTAAATTATCATTGTCCATTGGTATAGTTGCACTAGTTTCTTCTGCCTTTAGGTTTTCAGAAGTTTCAGTTGTACAATCTACACTTGTAATTTCTAAATTACTTATGGTTTCATCATTTGTTTTCTTATGATCTTCAGTTACTGGTTTATCTTCTTGATCAGTAATATTGCCTGATACTTCTGTTTCTTCTTTTTCCACATCAAAATCATTTACATCAGAGTTGTTGAGTTTTCCATTAATCAATTCAGGACTTTTAGCATCATCAATTTTGGAATTCTCAATTCCATTAACTGTAGTAATATCCACATCCTGTTCATAATTGACAGCAAGTTGGCTGTAATCATGCAGAAACTCATTTTTGTCCATGCAAGATTTACAAATCATTTCTGCATACAAGTCATTAGCAGGAACAACTGCTTCTAAATGATTTGAATGGAGCCAATCTTCACAAATTATGCACTGGATCATTTCATCTTCCACAGTAGCCTCCAAGTCAGGGTATGATCTATGGCAAATACAGTATAAGCCATTGAAATTCTGGTTGTAATGATTGTCTTCATTGAGTTCAGTTTTGTTTGGAGTAAATTGACAGGGATGAGAGTTAAACTTAGGGTTGCCACAGTCGCATCTGAAGTTTCTTTTAGTGTAAAGTTCGATAAGCTCATGATTCTCATGGCAATTGAGGCTGCAGGCAAGGCACACTCCAGCTCTCAAGGCAGGATCATCTTTGGCTCCTGAACAACATGTTAGGCATGCATAAACGGCTTGGCGTTTGATGTAACCCTGTAACAGTATGTTTATTTATTAATTGATAAAATGATCATTCCCACAGACTGAAATCTATAAAAAATAATTGTAAAATTGGCATTTTTACTTAGCAATTCTACTAATTCATTTGTTTAATATAAATTAATTGTTACTATAATGAATATTCATTTAAAACTATATTATCATCTATTAATGACTGAAATACTTTTACACACTCATATACATACTAAATTATAATTACATTAGGACAGGATAAACTTATATCAGTTATTAAAAAATAACAACTAGATATACAGAAATATAATGGTAACTTGGACCATGGGATCCCATAATGATGTATCTTACATTTAAACTAGCAACCATTCTGGATTTTATCAACTAACAATTGCTAGCAACAATGGATTTTGTTCAGATGCATGGTGTGCACAATGCACTTGGCCATTTGTACATATTATGTGTAATTTCCGTTTTCAGCAAGTTTTATCCATAACAATTATGTTTATTACATTTACAATGTATGTAAGACTTTATTCAGTAATAACATTATTCATAATATCGAGTCAAACATTATCTAACGCCTCGTCATGTCCATACATATGTGTACAGAAAGTATACACAATACATGAACTTTGGATGAACTGATTTAAGTTCAAATGATTGATGCTCAATGCCAAACCACTTCAACATGATTTGCCGAGCTCAAACGTAATTTAAAATTAAAGCAGGTGCTGAATACTTCGACAAACGTCAGGAGAAACGTTACTCCGCCACATCGCCGGCCATGTTTGTCTACAAAAGTACACATTGTTGGCACATTACAAGTCTTACCTTCGAATACGTGCATTCTTTATCGTCGGACGCTCCAAGCACAGCATTGGCGTCTTCTTCAAATTCCTGTTGCTCTTGCAAAACATCCATCATAGTTACAACCGTTTCCCCATCACATTCTGTGATGTCTGATTCGTCGACGTTATTAACGCCGTTCGTCGTCATTTTACACTTCTCGCAAGAAATTACAATTGAAATTTCAGGTAAGAAATAGTAATTAAGCGAAAGCCGGTATTTTTTGGAGCGAAGTATTTTTTTTCAGATCTGTAAACGAAATGGAAACAAAGTACGCGGTCAATTGACAACCGTAAGTTGTTCTGCGTCAAACAACCATTCAAGTGTGCAAGTTAGTTGATTTTGGGAAACTAATCGACTAAAATAATATTTTTGTTCAATATTTTTGGATAGACCATAATAATAATTATTATAATATGTTCTATGGTAGGAAAATAAATACGTTCGCATAGGTTATTTACAAATAATGTAACTTTTATACAATATGTAAGGTTAGTTGAGAGATCAAAAGGACATTAGTTGTGAGATTCTCGTTTCAAACATATATAAGGACTATTTTTTACGAGAATTTTGCGTGTACTACTATAGGTTAGATGTATAAAGAGGAAACGGTCATATTAGTATGTATTGACTATAAGATAGGTAAACAAATAGTTAGCACAAGGACCCATTAATCCACGCGTTGAAAGACATTTACGTTTTTTTTTTCAGATTAACGCTGCATTTTACATTTTTGTTTGAGTATATTTTTATTAGTTTTATACAAGCATGAACTGCCGTGTGTTTGAAATCAATGTTTGAAATAGGTATCTCATCTAAAAATACATTATATATATTATTGAAGAAATAATATATTAGTGTAATTTTTTCGAAGAAAACATATCATTACTAGAAAATTATAGAAGGAACGGTACATCTAAATTCTTGTAACCATTTCCTACGTACAAAAAACCAGCGTCAGGAGTTTTTATTTTATGGAAGAACATCATACCGGGCCAATACAAATTCTTTAAATAGGCAATGGATCCAGACTGTTCCAATGACAAATTCCAACACCCATTCGGTATGTCTTGATCAATGGAGTCCAAAAAGTCCATGCTGTAATTATAATCTTGTCGTGTAAGCAGATTTGTGTTCCAGCGTTGTTGTGCTGGTCTGATATGGAGGTAGGACTTGAGAAAACTTGCTTCGGGCCTTGTTAAGCCGTAGAAATTGGGATTTATAACAACAGTTCCATCAGGCTGCTTGATCAGCTGGCCCCTAGCGCAGATTTCAGCCTCGTCGCAAATATTACTGATTGTTGCGGCCAAACGACACTCTTCTTTCATAAAGCGACATCTATAGGGATTGTTTTCCTCTAATGATTCGTCTAGTACCTTAATTTTTAGAGAGGTGTCGCCACGGAATGGGAATGTTGTTAATAACGATAGTTGTTTATATTTCTTCTTTGGCTTAGGGAGCAGCCCCCAGAATTTAAAATCTGTTGTATAAAAATACTTTCTGTCTGCCACTGCGTCATTAGTAATTCCGACTGCGATGTGGTAGTCAAAATCAACGGCGTAAATCTGTCCCCAGTATTGTATATGGGTGAAATGGTTTTCTACTTGAAGCAAAGTCAACGAGTTTTGGAGTAATGATATTAGTTCGCTATTAAACATCATTCCATTCACGTTGATGTACTCTTTGTATTCCCACAATTTATGAACATTCATTTTGAAAATAATATTCTTCTCCTTTTATATTATAAGAAAATAATATTACAATATTCACTTCAGTTGACACATTTTGACATTTGAATTTTTAGTAGGCTTGGTAACTAAAAGGAGATTGAAGAAATAAGTTTACTTTTCAATAGGCAGAGGTGTAGTAAGTAAACTCGCCGATAGTTTATATCTTTCCTAAGTTATTGATGTGATGGAGCTTGAGTAAAACTTTAGGCCCTTACGCAGTCTCACAAAAAAATATTATAATTGTTTAATCCATGAAATTTTGTATACAATCTGAGATTTGGGGGATCGAAAGCTAAGGCTTTAAGTTTTTCTCTACGGCACTTTGTATAATATTAGTATGTAGAACTGGATTAATTATTATTTTTAACTTACAATATTATACGTTTTCAAAATACCTACACGTAGTACATAGGTAAGAGAGGACACATGTAAATTATAAGATTTTTTTGCGAAGGGACATCGTAAACCGAGACGTAACTTCTCATGTGACAATTACGTTGACGGGCATCATCAAATATTTGCTGGCCCTCTGTCGGTCGTAATATGTAACTTGACCGCGCACATCACCAGCATAATAAGACCTATCAAAGTTTACTCACTCGATACTAAGTAAAGTTCTTTTTACTTGGATGTTGTGAACCTGAGAAGCAATTTACGTATTTTCACGGATTACAGCATATCGTATTGCTTGTTTGCAGACTCGTGGGTGACATTTGGAAAAATATTACGCTTCACTGTTAAGATACCGCGTTTATTGGCTTACTTACTTACTTATACTTAGTTATTTTTTGTTACTTTAATAAAATTAAGATATTTTTTGTGTAACGTCAATATAATTTAATGTGTAACGAAGCCCATAATAATTTAAGTTGTTAAAAAAATTGAGTTAGGGGTTAGTTACTTAACATCAAATAAGCAAGAAATATTTAGCTTGGCTAGATTAACTTTAGATTTCTTCTACATCAATGCATGAATAGAATATTATTATTGGCGTGTCATACGATACACATTACGAGTTATTGGCTAATGAGGTGTTATATTAGGCTATATATAAGGTTCTATTTAAGATTATTATTAAATTATGAACTTTAATAGTTTTTAACAAATTTCTGTTGACTTTTTCAACCTGTGAATTTATCAAGCAATTTTTTTTACTAATGCTACTCGCTACTAGATGGCGTTAATTGTTCTTAATTTGATATAACACTTTTTAATTTTGTAAGACTGTATTATACTTATCTATATTTAATGATACTATAGTTTTGATTGTTTAAATGCTCGTATTATTGAAATTAGGTACATTTAATATGTATAATATTTTTTTTTAATTATACGTAAGTCCTATTCCTGACCCGAGTTCCTAACAGTTCGGCCTTTCACTGAAGCCTTGTAATATAACAATTCACTATATTATTGACGATTGGGATCAGGTTTTTGTCGGTAAGTATAGTGTGATGGCCTGTATAATGTGTCTAAATAAAAGAGTCGCGCTGTAAACTATTGAGATTTGAGTGTAGCATTAACGAGCCAGCTAGACTGGGTGTGTGACGATGTATCAAAGAAAACTGGGGTGAAGAAGAATTTGCTATTAGATTTCGTAAGGTCAGTCTCAAGAAAAACATATTCAGGGCTAATAAATTATTTTTCTTGAGTGGAGAAATTCTCATTTCCTTGTCTTATAAAAATCTGATTTCCCATTCCTCTTAATGGTCGGTAATGATTGCTGGATTCCTGGGATACGTGGGACTCTGGGAGTTATAGGGTAATGTTATAAGTGATGATGAATTTCAGTCCATAGATCCATATTATTCCTTGCGTGTGTGTGAAAAAGCATTTTGTGCAATACTATTTGTTCCGAGTACGAGGAAGCCAAAATAAACGTTAGTCCCTTCTGAAGGTATTGTAGTTTGTACGTGGTTTAATGAGAAAACAGTTGTTTATAAAAGTATATTGGAAAATGACACGCTTACAGGTATACATTACAAAGAGTACAGGAAGGAAGAGAGAGCAGCGCTCCCGGGGCAAAAATAAACATTATATTAGGATGTTTTCAATTAATACTAACACCTTCTTTTATACCAACAAGCAGTTTCACCTGTCAGGCATCACAGTACTAGTTGTTTCTGGATATGTTTTCCGACCACTAGACATTATAATGTATGGTGTCTATTTGCCGCTAGTAACATGTTAATTACGCTTTAGAAGCAAAATGAGACAAAAGAATCCTTAATAATACCGACCGATTTCTTTGTTCCGGTCTTCTATTAAGATTTAGATTTGCTGGGCAAAGGATATACAATTTAATTTGTTGGTACTTAACAAGATTCGCTGATATAGGATAAGCACAAACTAGTACGCAAGAATCATTTTAAATTCGTTCCGTACTCAAAACAGCATCCGCGACGTATTCAGAGTACGAGCATACTCAATAACTGATACATTATGCTTGAAGGGTTGATTGAGACAACACTTATCAGCTGAAGCAAAACGTGTCGTTATACACGTGTGCAAGCCGTCGAGGGCACCCGTGGTTCTGATTCGGCACGTGGCACTCCCGCGCTCGCCACTCGGCACTCCGGCCCTCCGAGCGCCCGGAAGTGCTAGCGACGCACCGCAATCACAGGGAGGGAGTGAGAGTGATGTTGGGTCCCAGGACCCAAGGTTTGCTAGAGTTGTTCATTACGGTAGAAGTGTTTGAGTTAAGGTTTGTTGCAGTAACGAAGGTAGCATCTACGGAGGCCTATAGGTTGATTTATAATTTGTTGAAGGTGAAATTGGAATAATTTTGAGTTTATTTTCAATAAGATAATGTTATGATAAGCTGCACTTAGCAGATTTGATAATAAAGCCGAAAATACGCGAACATTGTATGTAAAGTTACCTACTGTATTTTGGAATATCAAATCATAAATACGCTAACACTTATTCACTTTAAATATGTATGTTAAAATAATATTTATTAAATTGTACAGTGTATCAGACTCCGTATCACTATTTCAAGCCTTGTTACAAATAAGATTCCATGAATAATATAATCCCTGAGTACGTTCCTCGCAGCGTCCACTTCCTCCTATTATTTTGGCGTTATTGTATGTAAAATAAAGTTTGTATGTTTGTTTAACGTTCTTTTATATTTTAACTAATAAATAAATACTTTTTGACATACATACATTGATAATAAAATATGAATCATCACGTTTTACTCCTCTAATGTATATTAGGAATAACAAGTTATTTTCTGTCAAAAACAACTAGAATCGAGACAATATTTGCTGATCACACTAAAAAAAGTATGGATTTTGAACCAAGTACCCATAGGTTCACAGTAAAGATATCTTGTAGATTATGAACGGTTTCATAATTAATAGAATCGTAATAAAAATATTGACATAACTCAATCTGATTATAATATGAAGTCCTCATGAACCACTTGGTAAAGACTAAGATTAAGGGCTACTATAAAACATTAATCTACATAAACGCAGGCGCACCCACGGTCCCAACTAAGCTCTACGAAGTGGTTTAATGAAGTGTTAGACGGGTAAACGCTGAAGCACCGACATTAGATTGTTGTGAACACGCGCTAGATGTGGGGCGATAGTGCCGCGAGCGAACGTCGCTTATCTAATTATCTCTTATATTCAATGAGGATTAGTAATTGAGGTAACTGATTCGATGTAGAATGTTTAAAAAATAGGCAAATTAATACATACTTATTCCGTAAATGTGGTTTTAGTCGTTGGTCGCTGGTCGACGATAATTCTAGTATTAGTTGCGGTTTGCATGATTTAAATACTAGAACCTAACCAAAAAAGGGTTCTATTACGTGTGTGATTTTTATTGTAATATGCAGGAAAAATATTAAAGTAATAAGTACACTCTTATCTAGCCACGGTATTTGACGGAGTAGCAAAAGTAAATTAGGACGTATCTACAAATTATTTCGCTTGAATTTGTTTCAATAACAGCTTTGTCTAAACGAATGAATCCAAGAGTGCGCACAATGTACTAAACCATATTAAAGGCGCCGTTTCCTCGATCAATGATCTGTAAACTTGTGATTCGCAAACTTTCCCACCAAATCCCGCGTAAATCTTTCTCATGCTTATTAGCGGATCTTGAGAAATCGGTGAATATTAACAAATAGTTGTCAACAAGCGATTGGCGCGCCACCCGAGCGTGTGAGTTTGCACAATGGCCGTGTTTCTAACTGCAGCAGTGACTGCCCATTAAACAATATTCCAGAATTCTTGTTTCTTGCCTTTGTTACGAAGGGAATTTGCAATCGAATTGTGATATTGAAAATTTCGGTAATTGCGGTTGTAATTAATACGCTCGGGATTTAGATTGTTTGGTAATGCGTGGGAACTGAAGTATAATTGAATCATAATTGTCAGATTACGTATAGTTCTTTATAGCAGTGAATTAATTGATTTTTGTTCTCTGGACTTTAATTTATTGCAAGAGTATAATTAAATTGAAGTTTAGCAACGCCTATGTCAGGTATGATAACATTAGTTATATTATGATTTCATTTAACTAGGTGGGGACTTAATTTACATTAAATAAATATAATACATTGGCGTTTTGTTATTAGTAGCTCGGTAAACCAGTCGGCCTTAACCTCTAAACAAATATTGAACATAAATGCAAAAGGAATCACCCATACTCAAGTATTTAAATCCAAACATTAACATTGTATAGAAGCAGACACAAATGCCTAATTGTTAGTACACAAAGACCTAAATCCACAAGAAAAACAGCGTAGAGCAACGCCCGGGGGCATGCCGGCCGGCCTCCACAGCGAAAACAATTAGCAATAACCAGTGAGCCCTGAGGTGGCGTGCATGGTTCGGTGTGGGAAACCATCCATTGTTTATGAACACATTCAAGTGCATAAATGTTTTGAGAACAAATCGGTTGTGATTTTCAATCACGGGAGCACATGCCGGTTCGTTTGCCGACGACGTATTTATCCGTTATGAAATAAAATGTATTTTTATAGCAAAACGAAATCTATCAAAGGTTGGTCTCGCCTATGCCTAAGCCGTAATATGCACCGTTGTATGTTGGATTAAAATTCAAACGTAGAGATCAGAGCAATGTAACGCTACTCAGTACGCAGTGCTTTGTAACTCAAAGTTTTGGTTGGCGATGTTACTATTAATGTGCATGCCGTTTATTATTAGATGACCAACTTGCTCGTTACGTTATTTATTGGTGTAAAATGAATATAAAGAATGGTGAAATCGTCCATATTTTTACCAACAAATTATTATTATCTAACCAATACTGATCTCAAGCTGTGCATATCATTATTCAAAATCATTAAAAATACATACAATATATACAGTGCTTCGTTAAAGCAGCGTGCTGGTCGCGTGCCACCAACACACGCCGCCATGATACACAGTAACTGTTGTAGAAGTCCGATAGGGTTGCCAGTCGAAATAATTGGCGCCCCGTTGCCACCCGCTAATGTTTTCGTAATGACGAGTGCCTTTGTCCATCCATGAAAAATACGTTTTTTAATCTGCAATTTGTTGCTTGTTTTATAAATATACGAGTAAATATGGGGGATTTTGTGTGATTGGGGGTTGCAATGTGGGGTTCAGGTGTTTTATTGAAAGGATTTATACCAATTATTTTCATTATCACGTAAAAAGTAGATTCAGCATTAGTTAAATTAGACATGTTTTTTCATAACATAAATCTAATTTGGAATAGGAATTTATATAAAAACATATTCGTGTTAACAACTGATCTAAACCCTCAATGGCCCCTCAATAACAATCGTATTGTCCCAAAACGGCGTCTTTTGACCTGTCAAAAGATTTACCATACAGCCAAGACTGGCCATAGAGTCGCCTACGCAAAGAGGTCTAAACAAACGAAATAAATTTTGTATAAAGGGTGCGCATACGAGCCGTGTGGAAGAGCGATCAATTACCGCCATTGTGGCGTGTCGACGGATTTGTTGCCGACCTCGCGACGTATTGAGACGTTTCGTTTCTTTTAAAGGCGGCACATTCTGTGCACAACACGTCAGGAGACGTTGGACGCTGTGACTATGTGTTAAGAAACGTGGCAAACTGAATTTTTTACTTTATAATAATTGGCTAGCTGTAAGTATTTATATTAGGGTAATATCTGTAAAAAAAAGCGGCGATAGCCTAGTTGGGTGTGGAACGGTCTGCCAAGACGAATGTCCGCAGGTTCAAATCCCAAGGGCACACACCTCTGACTTTTCTAAAAAAATCATGTGTGTATTCTTTGTGAATTTATCGTTCGCTTTAACGGTGAAGGAAAACATCGTGAGGAAACCTGCACATCCGAGAAGTTCTCTATAGGAATTTCGAAGGTGTGTGAAGTCTACCAATCCGCACTAGGCCAGCGGGGTGGACTAAGGCCTAATCCCTCTCAGTAGTAGAGGAGGCCCGTGCTCAGCAGTGGGCGAGTATATAATACAGGGCTGATATTATTATTATTATTATTAATATCTGTAAATCATATTTGGACGGCTTTGGGGTTGATATGTGGTGATAAGCACATCACTATCCTATTATGGGACGAAAATAACTGCGACGTATCAAAAATACAATGAAAGAATCTATTTTTATATCTTTAGAGATATTGCTGTAAGCTTATTTTATATTTCCAGAAAAAAATTAAAACATAAATAACTAAGACGAATGTGTCATGACATAGCGTGTGCTAACGTTATCCAATCATCATTCTCAATGAAACGTAGCGTCTATGATTCGTTCATACAAATAGCTACCCTATCCCCTACAATTAACATACATATCTCAATGCACACAAAAATTGACAGGTGCGAACAGAATCCGGAGCAAATAATTTCAACCTCCCACTGCTACGCGACAAAGCGACAATGCGGCACTGTACGCGACAATGGCGCACTCCCTTACAACACGTGTCGCTAGCTACACTTAATTAAATGTAACATTCATGTGGATTGTGGGCAGATGATGTCTCCTGGGCCTCGCTTGTGCTCGTCATTATGGTAGGTTCTCACGTGAAAGGACATAGTTATTTATTTTTCGTCTTTGTTGTCTGATTTTCTGACTGTTTTCAATATATCATATACCTTTAATAGGAGGACAGTGTTAGGTCAAAGAACTGATCATCACATAGTGTTTATCTTAACAAAGCATGTCAAATATAAATGTTAAGTGCTGTAGTGTGGAGTAAATATGTAGCTCAACAAATGGACAGACATTCCATTTCGACCGTCACCAGAATTTCGCAATTTCTCGTTACCAAGCTGTTCAAAAACATCACTCAAAACATCAAATTGGCCGCAAAGCTTGTCGCCGTTGCCCATTGTTAACGTCATAATCCTCTTTCGTTCAAATCGCATTCGGACAATCAAAGGGCAAAAACATGCAATAACTGTTAGTTGGCAAGTAGACCCACAACTCGACCCCCCGGTGGCAAATCGGATCGACTCGCCGCGACTAAAGGAGCGCCAAAAAAACGACACGAGGATACGACAGATGCTAAATAAAAAAAATATACTCTCGTTACTGGAATAAAGACTATTTATTCCCTGGATTGTCTATTGGATTTGAAATGCGAATTACTGGTGCACTTTAACGCTGGCAAAGGTGTGAACAAAGTACGGTAATTCTCTTTAATAATGACGTGGCAGTATGGTCTTTGACCTTAGCCAGTTTTCTGAGGGACAGATTAAAATTTACATTATAAACTATACGTATTCCAGGAACATTGAAAATGAATTGTTAACTATTCATTGTTATTACTAAATATCTTATCTGCATTTAAGTTAGAAAATTACATTAAAATAAAACTATAATGCGGACTTCAAGACACTACTCGCTCCTGATCACATCATGGGACGGAATAGACACGGCGGAAAGTGGGTGCACCATTTGCACCTCTACCTACCTTTCTTGAATATAAGACGTGAGTGTGATTTTTTTTATTTTTAAATATGTTTAAAGATATATTTAATTGAAAAATAAACTACTTTAAACAGTTTTGTTTCCAGTTAATTGACAAGTTTTATTTGGGGGTAGATTGCAAACGTGACTTGTAGTTAAGTACTTCGGCATAGTTATTTGCTTCTAAGCAGTTACGTGCTAGCATTACTGATTTTTAAGAGACATTATAGCCAGTAAGTAAATGCTTCTGATGTCTCAGAGTAACGAGTGCAGTGTGATACGAAAACTATTTTTTATTGATGTTATAGTAACAACTGGCTGTTATTTGAAATGCTCATGTCTTTTTAAATTATCTCTTATACTGCATATAATAAAGCATAATATAATTAGGATATTGTATTAAGATTCGAAGAGGCATATATTCAGTTTACAAACTACCTTCTATAAACTATAGTCGGTAATAACAAAGCTTATGTTCATAAGAAGGCTTTCAACGAACACGTTTGTGAATTATAATATGTAACGACAACCATCAGCTGTCCGAAGTACAATAAATTTAAATTTAAACTAACAATGCAACGTTAATAGTTTTCCGATTACCGCTTTCAGTGGCTAAAAGAATGTCAGCGGGGCACCTTACAATTGCAACTTTCTACGCCATAGTCTAGAAACGTTCCGAAACTGTTCACGAAGTTACAAACAGTATCCGAAATAACAGTAGGCGATTTGTATTTTGTTTTGTACGTGCTTGTAATACCCAGGTGTAAGTTCGTGTTTAAAGCCACTTGAATTTCGAACGCACCAATTCTTTTTATTTTTAAAATACCGAACGAACAAATCCGAAATTATTATTTTGCCAAAATGGACTTTAGTTAAACAATATAAGAGTATAAATCGTTTAAATTTATACCTAAGCACGGCTCGTGTTTTTCAAATAATAGAATTGTGTTCTCTTAATTAATTGCACTCGTCGAAAGCGTTTGTCAAATAATTTTCAACTCTATTTCTGTGATATATTTTTGACTATTGATTGGTGTTTTTTAATTTGTAGTTTTTATTTTTGTTCTTTGTTTAAAAACCGTTGCTCAGTTGAGCGATAAAAGTACTAATTGTTTTTCGAGGGCTGGTGAGCGGTGTAGTGGTCGGCTGCCTATTGTTGTGTGATTTATATTTTTTATTTAAATACATATTCGAACTACACATCGTTGAAGCTAACTGTTTCGATTTGTTTTTGTATTTTTATTTGATCGTATGTGAAATCTTGATACGGAAATATGTTTGTTTTCTTTTGATGTAGTAACCCGAATACACATAGAAATAGAAATAGTGTAGTTACTAAATAAACTAATTCCACCATTTCATCCGATTGTATTAAATCATTCCAATTATATTTTTTAACGTAAATGTATCGTGGCGCGCAAAGTAAGTAATATAGTTATTGTACCTACATTTGAAATAACTTAAATTTCTTTCCAATGCGGTTAAATTTGCGCCATCGATTGTCATAAAGTAAATCGAATCAAATTATAATTTAAATAAACCCACTCCCGATATCAATTTATATGTTACACTACTCGTGCTACAAATTTATCTACACGAGTAAATCCTTTTAAAATCGAATTCTTTTTTTAAATAAAAACGTACATTTTTATAAGCACTCTCGAACGGTCCGGTAACAATGGGAGCGAAGTATCTGTATAGCCCGGCGTTATCCGGCAGAGGGCGCCGGGTGGCGGTAGCTCGCCAGCTTCCGGCCCTTGTGCCGCTTCCGGTTTGAAGTGCCAATCCAACATGGCGACAATATTAATCAATATTTCAACAACATTAGCTAGCGCTCGAGAGCGCGCCTCCTTAAGATCTTCCACCTACTTTGCTGAGTTACATTTTGACTTAAGATTTTTGAGAATATCAATTTCTAAGTGGGGGATCGTTTAAAATCGTTCGAATACGTTAAAATAGAATTTGTTTATTCATGTATTAACTTTTATATGAAATGCAAGGGTTACAAAATATGTATAAAACTTCGCGTTGTTTCTAATGTTTTAGGAACATTAACGGTAAAATCTATTACAAATAAATTACGCTTTATCTACCTACCCACATATTAAATATATATTTGATTCCTAAATAAGGTATCTTCTTATTGCATATTATGTTTAAGTTCACATTAACAGCAATTATTCTTTTGGCTCTTATTTTGGTATATTCTTATAAAAAATTGTCTAAAAAATCTAATCGACGTCGAAACCGGGTCTCCAGTCTTCCTAATAAGCATGTAGTAGATGATGCAATCAATCCGCTACTATTGACGTTGTATTGCTATGCTTTGTGCACCTTATACCGAGATGTTGCGTACGTCTAGGAGTAGGCAAGCTTTACTATATACTACTAGCTATACTATATGTTAATAAAACCACTATGACGGATCACTGTTATTTAATTTGATATCTTAAACATAAACTTAAAGAACTACATTATTGTGGCTGCTCGCCGGCAGCCCGTGACAGGAAGAAGGAAGTGGAGGCGTGTTGCCACAAAAACAAATTAAATTACATATTAACAAATGTTACCCTAAACAAATATAAATGTACCCATTCAACATGCCTCCTTACATTTATATTTTAACTTTGTATTTATTATATTATAACGCTTAGCTAATGATTCTATATATGATTCCTGACTCAGTGTCATGGTCTTATTCTTTTTATAATCATAATCAATATGTATTCCAATGTATTCTTTAACTTTACCCATATCCTTCATAGTAAATTTACTTAACAGTTTGTTTTTAATATTACTCATTACCTTTTCATCTTTACAACATATTAACAAATCATCAACATATAACAAAATGTATACACTCACATTAGTATCCAATTTAAAAATATAAACAAAAGTCATATTTACTTCTCTGAAATCCAAGACTAGTTAAAAACTTATTGACACATTCATACCAAGCCCGAGGGCTTTCTTTTAAACCATATAATTTTTTATTTAATTTATAAACTCTATCAGTGCCATCATCATAACCAATTGGCTGGTTTACATAAACTTCAGATAAAATTTTACCATTTAAAAAAGCAGTTTCAACATCCATCTGATGTATATTAAGATTATTTTGACAACAATAAGACAATAACAATTTTAAAGTTTGCATTTTAGCAACGGGTGAATATATATCATCAATAAAATCTTTTGTTGAAAACCTCTTACTACTAACCTAGCTTTAAATTTATTTTCGGCTTTCTTTCTGTATATCCATTTCACATCTAAAGGCTGTTTGTCTGCTGGTTTACTTACAAGTCTCCAGGTCTCATTTTTTGCCAAACTGTTCATCTCACGATTCATAGCCTCAGTCCATTCTTTTGCTTCATCGCTAGTTATTGCCTCCTGAAAATTATCTGGAATCATAGCATCACAATAGTTAACAGTTATACAATAATAACCAAATTCTTCATCAAACCGAGTTGGTGGCTTGATTTTACGCCGATTTCTTGTTTCAATTACTTTATTATCATCATAACTTTCATTTGTTTCAGCATTCAAATCTTCATTAATTTTCTCATTATTTTCTTCTGCATTAGTCTCTTTCTTCTCTTCTATAATTTTCTCTTCCAATTTATTCGGCTGGCTATTACTTTTATCATTTTTCTTCTCTATTATCATCGAGACCAATACACATTACATCATCTTCAATTATATCACAATGTCTTGCTACAGCTTATTCTATTGTTTATTAATACTCTATATCCAACATCTGTATAGCCCATTAGTATGCCAAGCTCTCGGCTTTCCTGTCCCATTTACATTTTCTTTTCCTCTGGTGTTCTAACAAATACTTTACTTCCATATATCCCAAATTTTCAATGCTTGGCCTTTGGTTTGAAAAAATATCTTTGCTATGATCCTTTCTATAGTGCCATTTGTTAATGTTCTATTCTTTAAATAAGCTGCAGCCATAACCACTTCAGGCCAAAATTTTATGCACTTTTGCCTCTGCCAAAGACATCTTGACATATCCATTATTGATCTATTGAACTTCTCTGCTGTGCCATTTAATTCATGCACATATGGCGGACAAGATTTAATCATTATTCCCTTTGATCTTGCAAAGTCAAACACTCTTTTATTAATGTATTCCTTTCCATTATCACATCTCAATTCTTTAATATTTTTCCCAGTTAAATTTTTGTATCTCGACATACTGCACTAAACAATTATATACTTTATCTTGACGGAATACAAATAAACTTGCCAACTTACTATAGTCATCTATAAAACTTAAGAAAATATTTTTCACCATTAAAACCTGTAGTTCTGTGTGGCCCG
>NC_051138.1:16853424-16915445 GCF_014839805.1 Manduca sexta
CCCGGTTGTATAATAGTGATGCGACTCGAATGATCACATACACCTGCAATCGTTCGGATCACTCCCCTTGTCGATTATGTATCGATTGTCGTGACTGCGATTTAAATCGAGTCCTTTCAGTGGCGACTGGCCATGTCCTGTGTGTAAAAATCAGTAGTTAAATGTGAATAATCTATGTGTAATAAAATTATCGGCCAATAAATGGCAAGTAAATCTATGTTAGTCACAAGACGTGTATGATGTGCGTCCCTAAGGCGCGTATACAAATATATTGACGAGGTGACCCGTGAAGGTTACGCGATTGTTTTTTTAATCCTTTAAACTATTTATCTTCGAGTCTGAGCGCTTTAGCCATAAAAAGTAGCGCTCTGACACGAACCAAAACGAGTTGAACACTGACCGACGGACGCTGACGCCGTTCGGGTCGCATCACTATCGCGTGGTGACGAGGTGTCGGCTGCGAGGTGCACCTGTTGTCATTACTCGGCCCAGTGGTGTCGGGAGCCATTCTCATCCCCGACAACACTTCACTAATTCCAAAAGTACGGATCTCGGATCTCTCGTGTTAATTGTTTTATTAATGTGAATGTTGCATAAATCTCTCTCCATCGGATGAATGATATCATTACATCGGACAACGTAGGTGCATTGCGCAGTGTTTCAAGTCCCAGGACGCTACGTTCGGATTAGTCCTCACTACACCGGACGCTGGTTGCGAGGAACTGTAGTGACCGTCAGGGTCGTCTCCTCGCGTAACGTTTCGCGGTCGGTATTCGACACGGCACTTCTTCTTAATTGTTACAGAAAATTATCGCACAAATTTTGAATTTTTACTACTACTATACGTGGTAATTTATTAAATAAATCTCTACCTATCGAATACGAGGTTAAAATTCAGTCATTTTATATCGAATCTAAGTTAAGATATCTACATTCTACATGTCAATCGGAAATAGTGTGTATCCGGTCTAATTGGACGTTCGCGTAACAAGTCCAAGTATTGAGTGAATCGGTACGGATGTTAAAGTTGTTAGTCCATTGAAAAGTTACATTTGGGGTTGCGTTTTTTAGAGGACGCAATTTTATTTTTTAGAAGTGTAGGGGGGGTCAGTGTAAAGCTAAAACCAAGTTTGTGGGGTCGCCGCCCTTGTCCCACGGCCGCCATCTTGGGTTGAAATAGTTTTTACGATGTATCTCTTAAACTATTTATCTGACAAAAAAAAATTATAAACATTTTTTGTTGCAAATTAAATTCTCTACAACTTTGGTCCAGTAACTTTTTGTCGTAGAACTATAAATAAAAAAGTTATAAGCAAAAATGTTAAGCAATTGCTTTATCTGTCCCAAAGCGATTCAGGATCCAAGTAATTCGCGTACAAGCCGACAAGCGCGGGTTTGTGTTGCACGTATTATGAACCTTATAAACACACGTTCTGATAACGTTGCAATGGACATTGCTTAACATTGAATTTCTTAATATTTTTGCTTATAACTTTTTTATTTATAGTTCTACGACAAAAAGTTACTAGACCAAAGTTGTAGAGAATTTAATTTGCAACAAAAAATGTTTATATTTTTTTTTGTCAGATAAATAGTTTAAGAGATACATCGTAAAAACCATTTCAACCCAAGATGGCGGCCGTGGGACAAGGGTGGCGACCCCACAAACTTGGTTTTAGCTTCACACTGACCCCCCCTACACTTCTAAAAAATAAAATTGCGTCCTCTAAAAAACGCAAGGTAAGGCCTAAAAAATGTAACATTTCAATGGACTATGTCAGTTATCGCCTCGGCGACGCAGCGATCCCGTAAGACTATTGAAAAATGATAGTCCCCGTACTGTTATTCGCGATCGACTGCGCCTGTCGGGACGACAATTGTACTTCAAACTCAAATTTTATAGATGGCGCTTATAGTAGTACTTAGATTGCGTCCTTCGCCTTTTAAAAGGTGGTAGGTAGCATTAATATGTAATTTGTACATACATATTATATAATCGTGATTACGTGACCTGATTGATAATCATTAAAATTAGACAAAAATAACTAGTCTCGAATCGTATTATGTAGATAGGCGTGCGAAGGTCGTCCACGTACCTTTCGATTTGATCTGCTTATACAGCTTGTTACGACGTTTGCCACTTCATTAAATAGGCAATAAATAATTCATCTGTAGGGTATACAACGAAATATAACACATGACTATTGAGCGCCATTTTATCTCAATAAGGAATGTTAGTCGGTGTAAGAGGAGTGGGTCGGCCGGTGCCGTGTCGAGTACGGGACGCCCGCGACAGCGTTCTAGTTCCTCTATTGCACTCAATTTACAAACAAAGTACAAAATACACGATAGCGTGACGTCACGTACCTGCACTCGGTGTACTGCCGTAGGTGCGACGCACACGCGGCGCGTACACGCGGCACGCACACGCGGCGCGTACACGCGGCGCGTCCCGCGTGACTCACTACCGTCGGCGAGTAGATCACAGGTATAATAGATTTTTGAAGTGTTTACTCGTTTTGAATACAGTTAAATTGTCATTTTTGTATGATAGTATGATACGGAGAGTTGTACGGAGTTGTTTTGTACCGCGACGTGTCCGCACGTCTGTTTTTCGCGCGTGGCCATCGTCGGGCGACAGGTGCCCGAGTTAACGTTTTAATTTGTCTATTGTGATAAAAGGTATTGTATTGATATTGGAACGACTGATTACGAGCAAACGCGACATCACGGCCAACAAAATTGAATAATTTACGGAGTCCGCGTTTGCTCCCGTATTAGAGGTGTCACGGCTCTGTGACGTCGCCTCGAGTTTTTGATCTCGAATTACGACTGATCGCGCCGGCGGCCGCGCCGGACCACGTGACTCGTAACACGCCGCGTGCAACACGACGCGTGCAACACGACGCGTGCAACACGACGCGTGAAACACGTCGCGGGACGTGACGCGTGGTCCGGCGCGGCCGCGCGAGCCTAACGTGATTCCTTCATAGATTAACGTTTATATTTTACCAGTTTTTTAAATGTCAATTGATATGAAGACGAGTTTGCGCGCTGTTTATGTGCAATAACAATGGACGGTGTCGCAGTGTGTGAGTGAGTTGTGGAGGTGACGCGGCGGCCGAGTGTCGGTCCCGCGCCGCCGGGCCCGGGCCCCGGGACCCGCTTCCCGGACCCCGGGACGGAGCGCATCCTCGTCGTTCGTACAAATTACATCGGTTGTACTCTAGTTATATATTTATGTTAGTAGTTTTTTAGCGGGGCTAAAATATTCTGTTAATTGTGTTGTGTTATAAAACGAAAAAAAATAAACGATTTAAAAAAAAATGTGGTGCGAGTGGATACAGTGGATTTAACGATAAAGACATTTAACAAATTTTCAAATTAATATTATAAAAAGTACTAAAACTTTTTTAAAAAAATTGCTTTGATAATGTATGTACATAGTGTTAAGTTACGTAGTTATTAAGAGCAGACTTAGATGTAGTAGTATAACAAATTGCATGGCGGAGGCGTTCGAAGCCCAACCTATTGTTAACTTTCTTCTCCTTTGTGTTATTTTTTTATTCTACAATAGTTTTCGTTACTGACATTTTGTTATGGTACCGGCCGCGGGCGGCTGTCTCGAGCTCGCTTGATGATCGCTTCTGAAGACAACTGTTCAACTATCTCTCAGATATTCAATTATAGTATCAGCGCCGACGCTCACTGTGGCACCGAAGAGTAGTCGATGACAATCAAAACACCACCTCATCTCATTCCGAAACTGCTGCTATTAGCATAACAAAAACGACAATATATTAAATCAGACTCTTCACAGCCACTGTTAGCCGGCACTGACAGCTAAAATCTTTCGTGCTAAAAGTATCTCTACACACAGTCTTCAGAAAGCTAAGCTCATCAAATATGTATATTTTTCAATGATAAGTGTGCGCAAATTTTGGTAATCAGGAGCGATGCGTACTTTTAACTGTACATCATCACTGCCTCGTCACTCAGCGCCAGACTATTAACCCTCATAGTATAATGTGTAGCAGTGCAAATAAGTGTTTATATTCAATCAATTCAAATAGCGGTTGTAACGTTTTATGACGACTTTTTGTAATTTTTGTAACGTCAGTTCAATATAATCGCTATTGTAATTGAATTTCATATTAAATCTGACGCTGAGTACATTCGTTAACGGAAGATTATGAGCTCGAAGCAACCGCGCCTGCTTCAATCAGCGGTAATATGTAAAATGAGAAAAATAATTTATGTTTTTTATATATTGATTATTAACAAACGTAATAAAGAGTGAGCAAAATTGCACATCTTCGATATCAGTGTTTTATTATTCCCATGTGTTTGTGATGTCTACCATTATTACAAATGGCTCAATAACAGAACCGAAAGGTTATAAATCTTTATTGATTAAATATCAAAATTCTAAAAATACTGCTTTAGGAACACCCATGTTACATTACTATCTTGAATTCTTTGTGTTTAATTCTCTTAGCACTCAGACCATGTATATTATAATTCTCTTTGACTCAGACTCAGTATTTGATAGACAATTTAATATCAGTAAACGAGATCAGTAAATCAAAATTTGACACTCAGGTCCCATATCTATTATGATTCTCTTTGGTGAAGCCATTCAATTCAGAGCATTTATAATAATTCAATTTTACTTACTCTATGATTCAATTCTAACTTCTCAAATTCTAGTTATTCCGATGTGTTAAAAAAATATGGATTCTTTAATGGTTTTGAAAAAGCCTTTAAAGAAAATCCACTTCTCGAAATCTCTGAAACCGAATAAATTATCAATTCTACCACAATATTGCTCGACAATCAGTGAAATACAGGAAGATCCCTTTCCTGAGTTTTGTGAGCGTCAATTTGCGTGCGAACATAAAATATCCTTTGTGAAACTGTATTTCGATGCGTGCGTGAATAATGAAAGTAAGTGGTGAGGCTTCAGCTCACGTTTTTTGCAAGAAGTGTTACCCACTTCTAGAACTCAGAGGACCGCGGTATCAATACAAACAATTCAACAATATAATTTAAATCATTTTTTTCTTAGATTACAAACACTAAAAAATCCATTCCCGGAACTCGACGCGAAACTGGCCGCGTTATTAACACCCCTACGATTCGTCATTGTGGGCAATCACAAGCATCAACCACTTACGATTGACCTACTTGATCTTAGAGGCGTGCAGACACTAGGTTGATTTAAAAATTGTCTGTTACAGAATCAAAAAAATGTCATTGTAATGAGGGGGGAGACACAAGCCCCCCAACGCCGATGGTGACCACTCACCTCGTCATGGAGATGGAATACGGACAATAAACTAAATATAATTGTTCGTAGAAATAAAAGATATTTTCCTCCAAACTTATTTTATTTATTAAAATATATAGGAAACGATTCTTACAGTCAGTTGCAAATGCATTAGATTCACTCCGGGAGATCCGAAAACATATCCTATGGTCTTCCGAAATAGCTATAAACTAATTCTAATAAACGTGTTGATGTAATCTAATAACATTTTATTATTCGAATTATCACCATGTTTTATATCTCACTTTAGTGGTCGGCACAACGTCTCTTACTTTGTAAAATATTTGGCTTATTTTTATTTTGCCTCATATACATTAAAATGAATTACCTAATATTTTATCAGTCAATTTTATTAAATTTAAAGGCGACCACAACCGACTTCACAATTTTGATATTATAAGTGCTGAAGTTGATGAGTTATCAGCATTTGAAGATTTTTGGTATGGTGATATAAGGTGTTGACATATTATAATTGAATACTTTAGAAATGTCTGTGGACTAATATGTACTCCAAGGTAGTAGCAGCCGAATGCGACATTACAAGAGGTGCCCATTCCAGCAGATTCCACGAATATTTAGCTTACCTTGAAATGAACAAAATTAATATTATTGTGATGTCTCATTTTTGTTCATTACCAGTGGCGAAAGGTGAAATTTTTCGAAAGGGAACTGGACACAACATATAGGTTCTATTAATAGTTAAGACTTTACATAAAGGGAAGCCGATAGGGATCGGGTATCTGGACTCTTCGCCACTGCTCATTTCACAGATTCCAATAATAATGTCTTAAAAATCTTTGCAAAATTTGTAGGGAAGAAAATACTGTGGTCGCAATTTATTCTCATTTGTCCTTAGTAGTTAATTTGAAATATGTGAGTAACGTCCGACTTTTTTTATAGGGTTTAGTAGGTTTTTCTGAAGTGGAATTTCTCCTCGGTGGTGGCAAGCTTTCCTTGGGACTCGGCGGGGCTGTTATGTTGCATTTTTCTACAACATCCGAAACTTTTCCTTTCTTTTCTCGGCCCATTAACGTCAGCCAGTCTGTGGTGTCCAGCTTCTTCTTGGCTGGAGACATTAGCCTCAGATGCGGCGCCTCTCCATTCAGCACGAAATTTGGCAAATCCTTCGTAGGCGTTGTGAATGTTATTATCCTGACTTTACTCGGCGACACTTTCACGGTCGACCTGCAGTGTACCATGGTCGGCGAGATCGGCTTCGGACTTTTCGGGGATAGCGCTTTGCAATTCCTTTTCTCGTAATTCTTCGTTGGTGTCATAAACGAACTGCCCGGTTTAGGGATATAGGTCCAGTCGGTACTCGCGTTCAGATCTAAAAGACATTTCTTGGGACTTTCGGAATCAATCGGCGTGTCAAGTCGACGTTTCGTTCCCGCGGGCAGCAACTTCTCTTCTTCTTCTTCAATAGTTGGCTCCAATTTTTGTTTTTTGGCCATAATTTCGCCCTCATTCTCTTTCGACGCATTCATGAGGTCAGAAAGACAACGCTTGGTCTTCCTGTCGGAAGAACTGGTGTGGCACTTCGCTCTCTTGGCGCTGTACGATCCGGGAGTATTATACAGCTTTCTTTTCAGTGAATTGGGTGTCTTTTCTAGAGCACCCCATTGTGGTAGACTCGTGACCTCCGTCCGTGGGACTATCTCCGCTCGACCTTTCACCTCAGTGTCACTGTCTATAAACTCTCTGCCGATCCTCCAGATTTTATGTCTGGCGTCGTCACTGCACGTGACGACTTTCGTATCACCTTTCTGACACCAGGCGGCGCAGGTGACCTCGGCCCAGTGTCCCGTGAGCTTGACGATGGGCTCCGAGTACTTCACGTTCCAAATGTATGCGTTCTTGTCGCTGCTGCCGCTTACCAGATACATGCAGTCAGGACTTAGGCTTGTTTTGATGTAGAACGTGCTGTTCTCGTGCCCGATGTATCTCTGCTCTGGCAAAGTGTTGTAAGTGGAAATATTGAAACAGTAAATAACGTTGTCCATGCAACTGGCGTAAAGTCTCATCGCGGCATCATCTATAATCAAGTTGGTATACCCATTCTTTGTCGAGCTGCCGCAATAAGGTATGGAGTGTTTCGGCAGAGGTTCTCGTTTGTACACATTATAATTTTTCCTCAAATCCCAAACTTTTATATTTCCATCGCATTCTCCGCACGATATGAGCGTCATGTCGTCTTGGAACACTAACCCTGTGATACTGATTGCTCGATGATTGTCGATGCGAGGCCTTTTACTGTGGGATCCTGGTGTTTTTGGCGTGAAACTAGAATGGCAATTCATGAGGCAGTTATCAGGTTTGAGGACCAGCGAGGGTTGGTTGCACGCCCGTATATCCCAAATAAGAATGTGTCCATCCCTGGCGCCTGTGGCAAATACCGAGGGCTCTGTGGGTCTGAATACAGCAGTTTTGACGGACCTGGTATGGCTGGAGAACACAAGTACGCGCTTTGGAGATCCCTCAGCAACATCCCATAATGATGCTGTGTGATCACCTGTGAACAATGATGTCAGATATTTATATTTTAAGATAGGGCAAACAGCCCACCATGTGTGCATGCAAAGTAATCAGTACTGTGTGATTGCGAAGGATGAAAACCCAGAAACGGTGTATTAATCGCTTTTCACAAAGAACAATTACTTACAAAAAATGGGATAACACCAATGTCAATAAACATAGAACACTTTATGCATCCTAACAAAGGACTTTATTTGTATGCATTCAGAAGGTTTATAAAGTGCAAGTATATACAGACAACAAGTACATACAAAGACTATATTATATGATGAGTGGTCATTGTTTCAGTTTGGCTCATTATACTGATCCCAACAGCAATAATGGGGGTTGTAACCTAAAACTAAGATATCGTTATATACAGACTGTAAACTATGTAAACCTAGTTCTTGGACTCATACCGGCATAATTTGGCCTAGTATTAACTAATTAGGTGATTTGAGAAAGTTTATGTGTTAATTAAGAAGTAATTTTGTGACAAAATTAATCAAGCTGTTTAGTAACATATATAAGTTAAACAGTCTAATTTTATTATTCAGCCTTTTCTGATCGACTATATAGAAAGAATCACAAAAATAACCGTTGTTATTTTTCCTGTACAGTTATTCACAACTTTAGCTGTAGGTATTCATACAAAACAATGTAGTGAGCACCTAGTTAATGCCAGATATCATTTTTAATGTAATTCTCAATAGGATTGCTTGATTTAAAAACTGAAAATATTTGTCGAACTTGAGAATTAAACCTCAGCATTCACAGCATAATTAAAATAATCAAAATTTATTTCCAAATATGAATGACCAGTTTTAAGATTTAAAAAAATTGTGTAATTATTATTATTAAAAATATTTATTGTAGTAAGATACACCAACAGCACTACATACTATAAAAAATCAATGCAATAAAACAAAACAGTACAGCATCTGATATGTGTGCTACTAATAGAAAAATAATAATATAAAAAGTTTCTGTAACTCACCAGAAACTGTAACAAAACTCATGTGCTGCGGCATCCATGCCAAGTCAAACACAGCATTGTTGTGGCACTGGAAGCCCTCCAGTGTACTGGCAGAGCTGAACGTGGATGTGTCCTGTAATATGCACCACTTATGAACACTTACATGCATACTGTGTCACTCACAGCTTATTTTCCAAAGACAAGTTTTCTTTTACTTACATAATTTAATTCGTTTTTAATTTTATCTAGAACTTTTGTCAAATATTATTTGCATACTTATTTACTGACTACTGGCAACATGGGTGTACCATTTAAAACGTCGGAGAATTACCTGTATAGCCACTCTTCCATCCTCATTAGCAAGAGCTAAGATGTGTTCATATCCAGGGGCTTCTGAAAACCTGCAGGCAAATATCGGCGGGTCCTGATCGAAGTTTGCAACAATATTTCCTCCCTGCAGCCCGTAATACGATTCACTACCATCAACCAGCAGCCGCTTTAGGATGTTATCATAATTAAACCGGCAATCTGCAATAGATCCATGTGTTATTTCAATTCAATGAACTGAACCGATTCCACTAAACATTTACAATACACTTACAATTGCCATATTGACGATCGATTAAGTTTTGAATGTCGTTCATCTTGTTTTCATTGTAACTTCACACAAAACGCAATTGTAAACACTGTTTCAAGCACCACCAGATTTTTCTACAATGTTCTCTGATATAAAAAAAAAAACACGCACGACACCGTAGGTATGATCACAAAATAATAAGGCGCGAAAATCTGATGAATGAAAGAGAGGCAAAGATAATATGTCAGAAAAATCAAAACAAATATCTATGGTTGAATCTTACAATCGATATCAATGTATCGACTATTTTATAATTACCCAAGTTGATAATAATATAAACTGTACCTGTAAGTCGAGATAATGGCTATAGCCTTTTTTGGAACGTAATGAAAATAAAACCTTAGAGGGATAACATTTCGAACCTTATTCATATAAAAAATACACCTATAAAAAATATTTGGAGAATTTATCCAATTATCCACGAGGCGATAATATGCAATTATTGTATGTACATACATTGGTAGCGGGTGAGTGTGACTATAATACCCAAAATAATACCGGACTGTGAAGTGTGAGTGAGAATCTCGCATTATTTTTATTCTATAGATATGTATTAGATATAGAAATCTTTAATCTATAGCAGTCTATGGTACATTCCAAACGCGTTTGCATTTTTGTTGTGAGAGGAAAAGTAAAATTTTATTTTTTGTAAAAAATATTGTTTCAATTATTGGTTTTATACAAATTTACTTACTATGAGCATTCAATTTGTTTAGTTCCGTATATTTTGAGATACAAATAGGGAAGGATAGGACGTTTAGTGTTTCGTTTCGCTGTGTAGCGAAGTCAGTCATCTAGCGGTTTTTATTTTCCTTTCAACACAGTGTATTACGTCGTTTCACACTCTCCCGTTGATAAAACAAGCTACACAGCTCAATATACGTTCGTTAAAGGTGTTTTGAATGTAAGTAATGTAAATGATTGTATATATTTTTTATGTGTAGTTTAGTTGTGACGCAACGAGTACGTACAAATTTCCAGGTGTATGGAATGTGAGGCGTATACAGAAAATGGACATGGTAGCGGCAAGTTGCGGCAAGAAGGAGTCCGGCCGCAACACTGTAAGCAAGAGTCAGGGACCGGCGGCGTTAGCGAGGTGCGCCTGGGCTTCCCGTGCGGCGTGGGGCGCGGGCCTGCCCGCCGGCAGATGTATCTCAGCGTGGCGGCGGCCGACGTCACGCCCGCCGCGCCCGCTGCGCTCCTCGACGATGCTTCCACTGAGCTTCCCTTTATGAGCAACATGGATGAGATATCCTATTGGATTTACACCAAGCGGGCTCCTTGCCTCATGAACTATGACAATCTCATCAAGAAACAGTATGAGGAAGCGCACAGCTCCAAATCGAAGCCGAAAAGTGTTCACGAGGTGCCTTCACCCAAAAAGAAGAAGAAAAGAAAACTATCCATCCTCGATGATGAATCAGTGTGTGCTGACAAACAGCAAAATGTTTACTTTGATGTTTCACAAAGGAATAATAAGAAAATGATCATAAGTAGTAAGTCTGATTCTCACGGTTCGGACATTGATTTCAATATTAAAAACTCATCAATACAAGGCAAACCAAAGAGGTCTAAATTACAGAGGAGCAGTCGCACCACTCTGCACAAGAAAAACAAAATCATCACATCCACACCAAAAGTGACATCACTGAGAAGGAGCCTGCGGCAGGCTCAGCAGACACTAAACAATAGTCACTTAAATATGTCATTTATGTTTGGATCTGGAGTTGTAAATGGCAGTAATGTCAAAAACAATGTTTCTTTAGAAGAGACTGCTGCAGATAAACAAAAATTAGAAAACCTTGCAGGTGGAGATCAGTGCACTGACAAGAAAAATGCTACTAATGATAAAGTTAAGCCTAATGGGGTGAATGGACAATTTGAAGACCTGAGTGACATGTCTGGCTTCACTGCAAACTACATACGGTCTACTAAAGTGCAATCTAAGAAGACACCAAGGAAACTGAGGTGTAAGTCTGCTAGAAACCTTGTAAAGGACTCTAAACCCAACACATCTAAAGAGAGCACCACTGTTATGTGTGTCAACAAATCAGTGAACACCCCACAACAAAAAGCTACAGTTTTGAACTGCAGCACTGATTCATCACAAAATGTTATCAACTTAGTCACCACTAAGGACAATGACAAACCAACAAAAGTTAACAAAAGCACATCTTTACTGAAATTCATGGACACAAAGTCCAAGAGTAAAGAAAGCGTAAGTAAACCAAAAAACAATGTCAACCTAAACATCTCATTCCAGTCTAGCACTTCAAGGTATCCTAAAAGAACGAAAACGACAAAAACTGTAACCAATGCACAGACTAATAACAATGAGAGGAAAGTTAGCAAAAATTCTAGTGAATTTGACAATTCAGACAGGAAGGAAAACCCAGATGACAAAATAGTGTCTAGGACACGGAGCGGAAGGACTCTTGGGCTGACTTTGAGACAGCCCGAAAACACTGTACTTGTGCTTAGCAATTCTACTGAGCAAGTCAGTTCCATGGTGAGCATGAATGTAGCCAGCCCCCGAGCAGGGAGAGAACGGGTGAAAAGGAAGAAGCGTGTGTTAAACAGAACTGTACGCACAAGAAGGAGTGGGCAGTTGGCTCAAAAAGACTCTACGCGAGATAAAAGTGGTTTCGCGGCGTGTTTTTCGGACAGTGACAATGACAGTGAGCCTCTCCAGAGGAAGTTTTTCTGCACATGAAGTTAGTTATTGTTCCAGTCTCAAAAAGTTATTCTAAACCAAGTACTGACTAGGAATTACAAATTATTACTGGTTTTCACCAACCTTCACAAATCTTAGACTGAAATGTAACACTATGATATGAAAGTGCCGTGCCGTTGCATTGTTTCATTTGGTGTTGATATACAATTAACAAAAAATGCTAGCTGTTATATGTCTTCTATGTTTATGGGAAGGTTGATGTAAACAGCCATATAAATCACAATCTATAATCAATTTCAGAACCATATTTAATACATTAGGTAGTTGTATGCTTGTAACATCCCAATATTGCCCCATGTAAGACTAATATTGGTATTTCGTGAAAACTATATAGGTTTCCATTAAACAGAAATGTTTTTAATGTATGGATTTGCTCAGTGCCTCTTCCAAGCACAGCGCAATGTAAATATTGGCGTATTTATGACAAAATATACATGTATTTAACTTATACTACAGGACTTTATGTATTGTTGATTCCACAATACTAGTGATAAAAGCATTTTGTTACATTGGACATTTTGAGTATATTTGTATCATTTAGCTGGCCAATTGATGCAGATTATTATAGAGACTATGTTCCTAAAGGGTTGATTGTGAGAATATCAGATTGGAATATGAATGTGTAAATGTATTACAATTAATTAGAAATAACTATGGAATTTTGAAGGCATAACAATATGTTAATTAATTAAAGCCTTAATGTCAATATGAACAAGATTGTCTCAATGAATGCATAAGTTGCTATTATAATATTTTATATTATTACAAAATGGTGGATTGCTACTTAACTTTTTGTCTAAACAGCAACAATTTGTAACCTAATCACCAGTCACTTCCCTTAAAAGTTGTATGTTGGCTCAATGTTTTTGTGTTGCAATGTTAATTATTTTGATGTGTTGTATGTTATATCACAGATGTGAACTTGGTATATTAGCCTCAGATTAGGTTGATCTTTATTATGAGATATAAGTAAAAGTTATGAAATTATTGCCAAAAATAATAATAATTTTTACTACTTATGCCTTTATCCATGAGTTATTTCAATAAATGTAGAGATAGTGGAGGCTCTGAGGGGTTCCAAAATTGTTTAACAAGCAAGGAACAAACTTTTTGAGGCGGGTAACATCCGTGTTGTATGTATGTGTGAAATCAGTATTTGGACTGAGGAGTGTTTTGGATAAGGATGGTTGTTCATCTTATCACCTCGCCGCTGAAAATAGTTCTTGCCACAAAAGATTATAAAGCCGTGTATTCATTAGGCACTAATGGCACATCAAATCTTTTTAAAACACAAAGGTCACATTATGACCCATACGAAAGATTTTTCGCACTAGAAATTGCAGATTTTTCCTGGACATATTACACTTGTAGAGCAAGAATATTTGGTTATTGTTGATATTGTAAGTAAAAATTCTGGCCTTTTAGTTCCTTACTAAAACAAATCAAAGTAAACTGAAAAATTGTTAATGGCAAAATTCTACACTGTTGAGTGTTGCATGCTATTTTTGCCTAGTAAATAAATGGCTTTAGATTTTGGGCTCTGCAACAATTTGTGTATAACACAGGTTGCATTGGATTTATTTTGTACAAAGTGCCATTTGAAAATTAATATAAATTGTAATTATAATGTAATTGGAGTAAGTAGGTGTCGTAGCAGCGGATATTCACAGATGTATCACACAAATTCTGTTTTGAACCAATTTCTAGACAGGGTGTGTCATGTGTATTTGTTGATAAGCATTGATAGCAATGGAAAATATTTCTGATATTAAATTAATTTGTATATATTAGTCAATTAATTGATTTCCAACATGAAAAAGTTTTTTAATTTTTTATTTATAAATCAATTGTATAATTTAATACCAGAATTTTATATTAGACTTTATGTGTATGTTATTTATTGTCTGTGAATTTTCCGTTGTAAGTGACAAAGGGTTCAGAGTGTTGATGCCAGGGGTGCCCGCGGTCTTCACATGATTTTTATTTCACCAGTGATTGATTTGTGAATAACATGTACAACTGATGCTTCTGTTTATAGCTTGTCTGAAGTCAATTACAAGTGGAAACAGATTTGTTTTCGAATATTAAAGGATAAGGTGATAGCAGAGATTGACTGACTTCAGGCTGTCTGTAAATACTGGCTCTATAAAAGGCAGAGAACAGTCAGCAGATGGTTTTTAATTGTATATTAATGAGTGAATATTTTAAAATATGTGATAATATCCTGTTATTACATGAACTGTAATAATTTATAATAATATTATAAATTATTATTATCACAAGACAGCATAAAGCCCACTAAAATATTATTTTAATGGGCTTTATGCTGTCTTGTGATAACAGACATTTTAAAGCGATAAATAATAAATATTTTATAATAAGAGCTGTACTCTGCCTTGATTGTAGTGATATTTGATGGTTAAATAATGTTCCATCAAACTATATACTACACCTATCATCAATTATGTTTTACTGCTATGTCCATTTTAAAAAGTAGGTAATTGACTGACAGAGAAATCTAGATAAAAATCTATATTCATTGATATAATTTATATTAATTACGCTCTCTTTAGAAATTAATTTTAACTTTCTCTAGCCGCAACAGCTATTTTCCAGAATAAAGGAAGCAACGGAAGTGAGATAAATAATACATACAAAGAATTGCGCGTGGAATAGCCATACATAATAGTAATTTTATTATAAGTAACATGAATTATTAATAAATTTAAAATTTTAAACGAGAAAAGCGCGTATTGCGTATGATTTATTTATTTCTGGTGTTAAGAGGTCTTATGAAATAAATAAAATCTATACAAGGATATAAAACTTTATTAATTATATCAGAAGATTTGTATATTACTTTTTATTATACTGTATACTTTTTATTTTGTTCCGTGCACTTGGATCTCAGTGGCAGTTATTTATATTGAAATATTGTGATGGCTGTTCCATTTTGCATTAATTAAATATAAAAATATTGTTATTAAATAAGAACAGGAATAGTGAAAGCCCCGGGCGCGTCCGTCAGCCGACCTATGTACCCAAGGCGAACCATGACTGTGTTAATGTATCCGAGTATTAGCATGCGTAATGCGTATACATAAATAAATATAGAGCACGTTTCGTTTCATAAATTTATGAAATATTTGTGTACATTTTTAGCTTTATGTATTTCAAATTACTCAGTAAAGTTACTCTTATCCATTTCTAATGTTTTATTTCGGCGTTCAATTTTAGATTAGTTTTAATATGACCTTATAATTTTATTTCGACGAATATTAATTAATTGTTGTCATGTTTGCACGACCTGCCAAAATCATAAAATCTACACTATATAAAGTTGAAGTTTAATTGATTTTCTGAACGCGCTAATCTCGGGAACTATTGGTTCCAATTGAATTATTTTACTTATTGGATAACCAATTTGTTGGTTTGGAGCGGACTGCCGAGACGAATGTCCGCAGGTTCAAATCCCAAAGACACACACCTCTGACTTCTAAAATTGTGTGTATTCTTTTTTAATTATTGCTTGCTTTAACCGAGAAGGAAAACATCATGACGAAACCTGCACACTTGAGAAGTTTTCAATAGTCACTAGATCATATTATGTCAGAATCATTATATTCTAGTCAGAATACTTTTTCAATCAACCATCATAATGACTTTTCTTACGTATTGTTATATTCTGTTTGCTCACTAAGGCAGTAGTGCGCTTATTTCATCACTTTTTTATTGCATAAAATTATCGGTTAAATTCTATAAATGCAATTAATTTGTCCAGAGCTTAGACTATCTAAATTCTAGGCTTTATGAGGGTACAACATTGCTAGGCCGTCAAGATATCTACGTATTTGATCACATGATTTATTGTAATGTAAATAAGTACTCAATCTAAATAAAGTTTACATTTCGTAGTATTTTGCGCAACTCTCATAATTATCAACTGTGTTTTGGTTATTTAATTATAAAGCTGCGCTACTTTTAGATTATACTTATTAGATAGTCATTTTTGTACGAAATTATCGCCAATTATTATTTTAAGTGAATAAGATTGATGTCTGATTTAATTGGCCATAATTAATTAATTAGACAATTTATGAAATCCTTCGATGCAAATATTGAGGAATCGAGATTTCGTGTTGACGATTTTACTGATAGAATTTAGGTAAAATAAATTTGTTTTTTTTTTTTTTTTTTGCCAGATTACGTCTATGCAAGTATCAAGCGAATCAAATGCACAATATTATAAAACATACAATTGTTATAATATTATTTGCGACTAACATAAAATGTCTGTATAGAGTTAGGAATATTGCTGCACCTATTACTCAAGTATGTCTAATTAGTTATATTAAGTTCCCAGATCACTTAGGTACCTACTTATACTAAGAGATATATTTTCTATAAAAATAGTTCGCAGGATTATAGGATCTTTAGATTGTGACCAATTTTAAATAAAGTCACTGGTAGGTATTTACATTAATATTTTAAGACAACAATCCTCCTGAAGGATACAAGGGAGAGAACATGGTTTTACCCAACTCTACTGGGCCTCGTGCTATTGCTGACCTAGATTCAACTATTTATATTATGCAACTATATTCTTTATTATTTATAATTATTATTGTCTACATGTGGGTCAAATCTGAGAAAACACATTTAGCCTTTTACTGTGGCCATGGACGACAGAAACTTAGACATGTTTTCAAACCACGTTTATATAGTGATGAAGGTGTGGTATTTGGGAATTATTCTCGTATTTGTCGATTTGCGATTGATTAGTTTATTTGCGCTTTTTACCAACAGATAGCTAGGTGAGTAGGTGTACCTGCTTGGGTTAATATTCAGTGCTCTAGCATAAGTGCCTTCAATGCAAATTAACGCTGTAGATATATGTCGTAGTTAAACAACTTTAGTTTTTTTCCTGTGACGGTAAATGTCAAGCAACATAGCAAAACAAAACCTCAGAACAATAACGACAAAACACTGAATTACAAGGTACATATATATAGCGTAACCTACATACATGTATATAGCGTGAGTATGACCGAGTAATGCAATAAGCAGGGCCCTTATTCTGTATGATAGTGTAAACGCGTAACGCGGCCGTGTCATGTTATCTTCGAGAAATGTGCGTGGAATGGTATTCTGTAAGCCAAATTTCTATAGTCCTAAACATGATGCGTTGTGTTATGTGCTTGTTACGCACTGTCAAAATAACGTACGGGATAGAGAATAAGGCCCCTGGTCTTATATAACTGTACAATTCATATAAAAAAATTATAATACTTAAGTACTCACAGCACTCAAAGTGTAGGATTTGGGAATCATTCTCGTATTTATCGGTTTACGACTGTTAACAGTATATTTGCGCTTGTTGCCAACAGATAGCTAGGTGGGTAGGTATACCTACTTGTGTTGTTATTCAGTGCTCTTCGAACGACTGGGTTGAACGCACGCGTTATTATTTAACAAAAAAATGGAAACAACATTTGATAATAAAATAGTATTGGTGACAGGTGCCAGTTCGGGTATCGGCGAGGCCATAGCATTGTTGTTTGCAAAATGTGGTGCTAAATTATCACTTGTGGGCAGAAATGAAAAGAATTTGCAAGATGTGGCCGCCCGGTGTGCCGCGGAGAAAGGAATTCAACCGTTTATTATTGTCGCTGATCTTTCTACCGACGAGGGATGTGAAAAGACCGCTAAAGACACGTTGGCTCATTATGGAAGGCAAGTTTATTTATTATAATTGGGTGTTTACTTTTTTATAATTTATGCTTTCGTAATGAGTTGGTAGTAGGGTAAGGCTCATATTTTTAGCGCATTTTGTAAAATGTTTGTGTCCGAAGAGTTAGACTCCAAAAAAAATAATAAAAAAAATATAATAAATCTAGTTTTTATAAAAATGAAATATAGTACGTATAATGTTTTATCTCAAATTTTTTCATAAACATATTTCTAGTATTTATTTTTCCACATTAAAATAAAAAATGTTCGACTTTTTCATTCCATACATTTTGTTGGTGTCCGCATACGCCCACTCCACACAAATCATTACACATATAATTTTTATCATTATGACTTTTTATTTTTCGTATATATCTTGTTCTATAGGATATTAACTACGAAAAAAAACGACAACAACTACAATTAATCACCCCGTATTGTATATATTAACAACTTAAGAGGTGTCCCAAATTTTATTCTCTTGTAACACGTCATTGTGTAACGCGATATTTCCTGGTCTTGTTTATAATCTACCATAAAGAATTAATTTAGTTGAAGTGACAATACTAGCTCATCGTACTTGACACATTCCTGAACAATTCCGCCATCTTTTTTTCGTGTTAGTTGGAAGAACGTGTTGGAGCAGACTGTTTGTCGTTAAGAAAAGGTAAGATTTATTCCTTGGAATTATCATTAATTAAATAGTTGTCCTGATTTTTTGTTTTAAATCATACACAACAATCATTTCTTCGTTGAACTATGACAGTTTTTGAAGGCTATATTTATTACTTTACATGTTATGATTTTTTAGGTTAGTTCGTGTTGTAAATTACATCCGTTGTGCGACAGAGTGACACAAATTGTGCGACGTATTACAACGGAAATTATAAAGGAAAGTGTAGATTGTAATATTTAAGAACAATAAAATTTTTGATCACTACACAAACTGTATTTATTTTTCCACAACATTTATAAAACATAATTTAAAAATAAGTCAGCTGAATCTGAAAATAAACAACTTAATAATACGTCATATATAATAAAAAATATATAAAAAAAATCATGTTTTTAATTTAATATTATTATTTATTTTATCAATTTACTATACACAAAATAATTCGAAAACTAAATATACATACTAAATACAAACATACATAAAAAATGAAATATATATACCACTCACTTATTTAAAATGCAAAATAAGCTCTGTCAGTGTTACTGTGTAAAAAGGTTTACAAATTCTGTTGTAACACATTATTTCAGTTGTGACACCTTCTGTTGCGATCTCCTGTATGCGATAGCGCTAAAAATATGAGCCTTACCCAGTATAATCACTGTCATATTAAATATCAAAGAGATATGTCCAATTACCTAGCTAATTCACTACTTACGAAATTTTTTAAATTTCGTTAACCTATACTTACTTACCGAAATGTCCAAAATAAGTTCCTACCTATTGAATATGAAAAAAAATATATGCACCTCTCTTCGCTGCATTGACTATGGTTATTTTCCAATGTCTGCAAGCTACTGACTAAGATATTTAATTATCTGCCTACTTTTGGGTTGGTACATTGGTGTGGTTTTATTTTCAATGTACCTCTTTAAAATATTTTTTTAGTTGTCCGTACCTCAATAGGGAGGGTATTATATTCTTTGCTCGATAGGAACCCTTATAGGATTTCTTTTTGTCTATCCGTCTGTCAGGACCCCCTTTCTCAGGACTGCGTAGAGCTATTAAGTCGAAATTTAAGTGGTTATGTAACTAAGATGTCAAATAATCGAGACTACGGTATTTTCAGCTATTAAAAAGTTTCATTTATGTCAACATATGACCGCTTATGTCAGTTTCTGTTGACCTAGAATCAGTAAAAGCGAATTCACTATTACAAACTTATTATTTTCGACTGGTGCAATAACCGTGTCTAGGGATCAAACGGGAAAGCTAAGTTTGTCAAATTTAAACTTATAATACTTATATAAGTACTTTATATATTTAGATACCTTACTTACAAGTTTGTACGGTCTCCTCCTGTTTTTTATACAACTCCATGATACTAGTAGCCGACGCTTAACGACACCTGTCCATAGTTACAAACAGACATCTAGAATGTTAATTTAAGGTAAGTATTTTACTATGCTTGTCGTCCTGGAACATCAGAATAACTATAACATACTATAAGAATTTGCAAAGTTCTTCAAAATAGGCTACATGCATTCGTTTGGCGGCAGAATTATAGTAATTATGGTGGTGTCTAAATGAAATGTCGTGTACAAGAATATAAGTAGATATTAATGAACTACTAATTTTCTTAATGAAAATCGTAATAACTAAAATTCAAACTCCCAGGTTGGATGTACTGGTCAATAATGCTGGGATCAGCGCCAGGACCTGTATCCAAGTCACCGACATGAAGATCTTCGACGATGTGTTCAATACGGACGTGAGAGGAGTCTACAACTTGACGAGGCTGCTGGTGCCGGCCCTCATAGAGTCCAAGGGCAATATTGTCAACATCTCCAGCATATCTGGAACTGTTGTTGTGGTTGGCAGCCTGCCGTACGGTATGGCGAAGGTAAATATCGGAAAAAAACCTTATGAAAAATCCATAATAGATCATACTTTTTTAAATTTTCCATCAAATTAAATTGTTGTTCAAAAAATAATTAATTAATCCATTCTAATCGAATTCCGGCCACGGCGGCCAATCTCGAGCTAGCCAGTTACGCAAGATATAGTGCGCAATACACGGGTGCACTCTCATACTCCGGTGAGACGACAATCTGACGTGACCGGAGAGAGACCAGGCGTAGGACTAACGGCTTTGCGTACTTTCCGAAGAACGGCGGTATCACACCGCCTACTTCCTAACTCTGTGCTGCGACTGAGTAATATACTTTTATCTTCACTTTGTTTATACCTTGCATAATGATATTTAGTATTATACAAGGCATAAACAAGGCAATTACTATAAAACATTTGTCTTGGCTTAATATTTAGGATCAACCGTCCGACATCATCCCGATTTGGGGCATCAAGAATACTTTTACCTTATCAATTTAAGTATAATAAGGTGCATTCGGCTAAGTTTAAATGGTTTTTGTATGAGTTGAGTTCGAAAAATTTTTTTTTTTTACACATATTTAAGTGATACAATGCATAATTATACATCTAATTTCTCTTTGCGTCGTATTCCTCACTATCGAGGGTCGTGACCTCCCTTCTGTATCACTTTCTCACAAACGAGCTTTCTCCATCTGTTTCTGTCTCTGGCGGTGTGGAGGGCGCTGTAAACTGTATGGTCAAGAGCGGTGCGGATCTGGTCAGACCAACGCATTGGCCTACGGTCACAAGACCTTCTCCCAGCGACTTTGCCGGTTATGATGAGCTTCACGAGGTTGTTACCGTCTTTTCTTGCAATGTGACCGAAGTAATCCAAGATTCTGGGTAGCCAGTCGGATGATTGCCGCGAGGAGATTTTGAGTTCTCGCAATATGGAGATGTTAGTCCGAAATGCTGTTTAAAGGATAGAGAGCCTCTTTCTCCAGCACCACATCTCAAAGGTGTCAATACGTTTCCGCTCTGCAGCTTTCAGTGTCCAAGTTTCAGCTCCATACGAAAAGATCGAGAAGACTTAGCTCCGTACCAGCTTGGTTTTGGTTTTAAAGGAAATGTTACGGTTTCTCCAGATTTTTTCAAGGTGAGACATGGCGCTCTTAGCCATGCCCATTCTCTCGCACACATCTAACTTAGGAAACTATTATTGGAGCAACGCTATCTATATGATAACTTGATCATCTTGCCATTCTTCCTGTAAACAATAAAATAAGTAAATCTTACCACAAAAATGTCTTTAAAAAGTACAATAAAAAATGTGTTTGTTTGTCCTTCAACTTTATTTTCTTTTACTTTACCGACGCTAGGTCGCTGAGGCCAAAATATTACTAGGTATGTAGGACGCGTTACGTTAAAGGACAAACAAATTTAGTTTTTTTACTTTTTTAAAGATTTTTGTGTTTTATTTAAGTAGTTTTTATTTCAAACTTTTTTAATTAAGTAGGGCCTCAATCGTTGTCTATGTAACATCTAATAATTGAGACGATTCTTATGAGTTCAAACACGCTATGCCCCCTGTGAGTTGCTTACGAGGTGTCTATACCGTAGATATGGTTATCAAAACCAAATAGAAGGCCCGATCAATGTTAAAAAAGCGTAAATTACCTTTTTTGTTTCAATGCACACAGCACACGTCATTTTTGCGTAGTTAGTAGTTCTTGGTCGTAGCATCAGATGCGGTATATAGGGCGGGGCAAAAATAAACGATGTCGCTGCCTATGTGGCTAAAACTAATGAAATAACCAAACTTACGCGGTATTTTTGCCTTTTACGATCTTACTCCTTATCGGAATTTAACTGAATGTGCCGTGTCTATGCTTTTGTCAAAACTCGTAATATACTGGTATTGGACTATGTTCCCACAAAACAAAGGGCTATGCACTAAATACGAAATAACTCAAGTATCTGTTCATTGACAGGCTGCGTTGGATCATTTCACCCGCTTGGTGGCTCTGGAGCTCGCTCCTAAAGGAGTCAGGGTGAACGCAGTCAGTCCTGGGTTAACTGTGAGTACCTTTTCTGTTTTTAGAATTATAATTTTACGATTTCAATCATTAGATAAAATTTCTTCATAGGATAAAATACAACAAACTTATGGAATAAATAAAAAAATGCATTTGTACGTCTGTTCCAATTTTTGCTTTTATGTTCAGTGGATTTTATTAATGTCAATAATAGATGCCCAACCGCAGAGCAATTACTGCGTACCGTATGATTTGGGACACCTCTGATATACTTAATATCTTTAATAACGTATTTCAACTGTCTCAGGTGTCCAACATCGTAAAGCGCATAACTGGTTACACAGAAGAAGAGTACCAGAATTGGCTAAAGAAGGGTGAGAAGACGGTGCCTATGGGGGAGGTGTGTGTGGGCGAAGATATCGCCAAAATGGTGGTCCACCTGGCCAGCGACCACAGCCGCCTCGTCACCGGCGCCATCGTGCAAGTCGACGGCGGACTGCAGTTCTGCGGCGGCCTAAATATATACTCTGAACAAATAAAATAATTTAAAATATTGTATACTGATTCATGCTTAATATAATAAATTGATTATAATTCATGCGTAATATTATCATCCTAAATGCGTAATATTTAGTCTGTCATTAAAATTCTCTTAAGTACCGAAGCCCCTAAAACAAGCACTTCTAGTTGTAAATATTATTATTCATTATTCTTAGAGATGTGCCATATGAAAAGTCTGTTGGAAATTGATAACAGATGGCGCTTTAGATACATAGTTGAGATAGTGTTACAAATATTTAAAAGAGGACGCCGAATAAACATAATGTATGTCGCAGTACTGTGGGGCGCGTCGTCGGATGTGCGACGAGTGGTGCTAGCTTGTAGTTAGTCTTTTTTTACATCCTATTTGCCGTTTGTCATCCTTCAATTTATTTAAATGACAGAATTACAAATAAAGTACAAGATGGCGCTATAACGGTATTTGTGATTTTTTTTAAAAAATGTAAAATTGTAGATAGACATTAAAAGCTTTTTTAGTAATCATTAAAGTTATAGAACGAATTGATGTAGTAAGTTCAATAATTATTATTTTTTTTTATAAGGATATGAATATTCAATTTACTTATTCCAACGCTACTTGTCAATAGATGACGCAAAACAAATAATATGTATAAGTACAAAAAAATAATATTTTCCATGTCGGTTTGCAGTGAATATGGAATAAAGATGGAACAAAAAATACAATATATTTTAAACGAAATAACAATTTTGTAATATGAATATTATAACATAACATGCACAGGTCGTATCGGCTTATATTGACTAAAACAAGACTTTTAAGATTATATAGAGCAGACATTCGGGAGATTGTCATACAAAAATTTTGCGCTCATACGATGGTCAATCAATTTACCGTGAAATAAAAAATCACCCATGAAAAATAAATTAGACAGTGCTTCATCTTTTGCACGGTAGATGGCACTAGTTTGTATTAATAGTTTTCCATTGATATTTCTAAAGATATCGGTCATTTGTTATTGATAATACTGTACAGTGACCGTTACTTATATGTATTCCGTATTTGTGTAAGTACATATGTCTAAGGTTTTTTAAAATGAACACAATAATTAACGTAAAATAATAATCGTTCTTTTTTATTAATATACACATGTTTATTTAAATCATTAAATTCGTAATAAGTACACATTAAAGTAAACAGTACACTTGTGGGTTATTGTAGCATAAGAAGAAAAAAATGATTAATTTGCTAGCAGATTGCTGTTCAGAAATAGTAAAGCTTTTCGATAACAGATAGCGCTATTTATAATTTATGTAAATTTCTAGATTTATAGAAGACAAAATTGTGTAGCACGCTGTACGTTTTGTCACACGGGCGTTTTAAATATGCTGGCGACTCATTACCCCTTGGTAATAACTATAGGGGCATAAATTGGCCCTGATTTACGGTCTATAATTAATTATACTGTTTATGTCTGAAAACAATAAACTTACCTACACCAAAATTAATAGTCACTTGCTCTAGAGATTTTAAAGAGTGACTAAAATATCTGGCCTAAAGTAAAATTCACATTGCACAGGGAGTATATATTAACTCTATGGATCTTCTATTTTAAAATGCGTTTCGCGGTTTTACCCTTATCAAGCCGACTTATACGTTGTAAAAAGAAAGTACCTACCAATAAGACTTAATTATTTTCGTAATAAATAAATAAGACAATTTTATGTGTTTAAAGTTAATTCCACCTGCTTGGAAGTATGTTTATTCAATATTCAACTTTTTCCCAGTACGGCACCTGTATTTTTTGTAGAAGTAACTTCACGTCGGCTTCAAAATATTACAATTCTCATGTCAAAGCCGGAACAACGGCGAAATAATGCCCCTTTACGTTAACACCTTGTTGGTCATATCCAAGCTTACATTTCTAGCGAACAATAAGTGAAGTGTCAGTAAGTCAGCCAAATTATTCCGTTTGGTTGCGCGTCTGTAGTGTCCGATATGGGAACTGAGAAAATAATTGTATCCGTGTGTCATTTGCGTATGCTTCAGGGATTTCGACGAGAAGTGTGCGAAATCATAGCACAATAGTGTATTGAGTGTTAATGTCAAATTTCAAGTACAGGTAGATGATCGTATTAGACGAAGTCAATAGTACCTTTACGTATAATTCTATAATAGAATTTTTAATGGAACATATAAGGTAAATTTCTATTTGATTGCGAGTTAGTACAACAGTTAACGAATCTGTGTAGAATTAAACTTTATGTTGTCTTTATTTTTGATTGCGGACGAAGAAAACTTTTTGGTACATCTTAATTTATATCGACGGATTAATTTTATGCTAAATATAGTATTTAGGAATAGGGAAAATTTACTCAAAGAATCATTATTACGGGATAGTTTATATATCTAAATAAGCTCTAGTAGTAATAATAAATTAAAAGCAGATTGTGTAAGAACATAGCTAATTAGATTTTTCATGATGAATACGTTTTCATAGGATTATAAAATTTCATAATCGTTGAAACTTTTATGTTACACTATTCTTAATTTTAAGAAAATAAATTCTATGTGAGCTCTGTTGTACCTATGCGACAAGAGATGGCAGCACATGTTCCTAAATTTCCAATGGAATACATAATGAAATTAAACCCATTATTTTTTGTCTAAATACAAATTCATCTTTACAAAATGAAACGTTTATTATAAAATACATCCTCGCTACAATGGTAGATGTAAGTGATCCTGTCATGCTTTTCTTGAGAGTCGTAGTTACAAATCAAAAAGTTTCTTTGAGTTTTGTATTGAGATGTTGGTTGAACGTTTAATGTTTTTAGTGCATTAATATAGTATGTATTACGAACATAACGTTACTGTGGTAAATTATGATATTATAATATTGTCCCTCTGGAATATATATTATTTAACATAATATATATTATTTAACCAGAGAAGTTATTCATTAACGCATGATTCACCAAGAAATAATTATTATTATAGCACAAGCCCAGAAATATGGTTTCAATTCATAAATTAGTCTTAAATTATGAATGACAATTTTTTGCTTATGTTTTCCCTCACTAATATCCAATTGGACTTGAATTATAAATAATATTACATTGCGAGTTGCGTGACCAGCTCTGGAGGACCGCGAGAGAAGAAAAGCCTTACGTTCTCTGCCCTCTACTTACCATTACACTATTTTATACCCTGTATATACTTCCTCAGATCGTGGTGTTCAAGAGTAACAGTGGTTGAGTGGCGAGGGTCTCTATTATACGGGTGTGACAACGTGTCTCCAATGAACCTGATCGTAATCGGATCGAGCTCCAGATATTGTCGACTGACGAGATTTATCCCTGATGAAATTATTATTGGTTAAGCCGGACTATTTACCAAGGCATGACGTATGAGAATAAAGTATAACATATTAGTCAATTAGGGTGTCTTCTAAGATCCGTTACACCCTCCTTGCCTCGTCAAGTGATTGACATTAGCCCGCGTAAAACAATATCTGTCGTAACATTGTTTGTAAAAGTGTGTTTTGTCTTGTTCACGTGTCGCCACGAGAATTGCCGAGTGTCGGTTACACCTCGTTACAATAAGACAGACGTGGACATAAAATGGAGCTATATTTTGCTTAGAGGAAAATAAGATAGAGTGTTTTGAATATGGTTAGAAGAGAAAGGGGAAATTAAATCAATTTTCAATGTTGCAGGAAAGTTTGGTGTAGTGGGCTAACTTGAAATAGTTGTGCCTTTAGTACCTTATTGTTATTGCCTACGAAGGTAGATGAGCTATCAGACCACGTGATTGTAATTGGCCATGGTCGCCGATGGCCGTCAGCAATGCTAGGAGCTTCGGGTTTACATAATAACGTGGGAGCGATTGATAACAATGTCCTTCAAAGGTCAACATGCACTTAACAAATGAAGCGAAGTTACTACCTTTCCCTGATTATTTTTTAACAATTCACTTCACTCTAAGTTTTATTGAAGATCATCTCTACCTTACGCTAAGTCTGCATATTCTCAGATATCCGAGTCCGCGTGGAGTAACGCGATACGGTTATTTGTACAAATGTGACGAGCCGTTTGATTTCACCAGGGTTTTTTAAAAATACATGCGACATGTTACATTCTCACACCCGACGGGTTCGTTTTGTTTTTGTTCGCCATATCGGTTATAAAACAAACATTACGTTATAAGTTAAACAGGAGTTGTATCCGAGCCTGATAAACACACATAGTGACATAACTATCCCCAAAAGGGTAGGTAGAGATGCACCCAGGACACGGAGTTTTCGTCTGTTATTTCCGTTCTAAGATGATAGAAGACTAGTCTATCACTGTCGGCACAAATTCCTAACTCCGGCCTGATATTGATTAAAAAAATTCAATAGCAATTTGTTCGACCCGGGATTCGAGTCCGGGACCTCAGAGCCGGATCGTACCGCGTACTACTACGTCATTAAGGTACTCCAACCGAAGGTTAAGGCGCTCACAAAAAAACACTGTTCCAGATATGAAGTTTTCAGTTACTAATATTTTGTAACATTTAATTTAAAATAGTAATTTAAAAGCGGGAAAATATTATATAAAATTATGACAAAAAAGTTTCCTCATTAATGTCTTGGCTGTTCAGAATTTATATCGTAACATATTTTAACTAGATCTCTAAATACCACGTTATAGGCATTTAAAAATAGTCTTATAATACACGTTTTAAACAATTTAATATATTGCCTCAGTGACGTCAAGAGAGAGGGAGTCAAGTGTTAATTGGAGGATGGCCATTGGCCATATTATAGCCCTGTGTTACGAATTACGTATGAAGGCACTGCAATATTTCCAAATATATCGCTTAAAAAGTCTGTATATAATTATGAGAATTGAAAAAAATACCTCATTCAGCTTGAAGGAAAATTACAATTTAGTAGTTAATTTAGTTTCATACAAAGTGCACGGGTCATCGGTTTGAATTTATTTTAGTATCAGAAGCAATTATCACTTTAGCATTTTACAAAATATACCTATTATATCAATAATACGTATATTTTGGTTCATTAACTAAAAAAAAACCCCGCTATAGTGGTCCACGTAAGGGTGTCGCGTTCTGGGATCAGCGTATGTATATCCGGTTTCAACAGGCTGGCATAATTGTGTCGACTGTCGAGGGATAATCATCTCTCGTCTAACTCTAACTCTCGTCTACTATTAGGTGCAGTGCAGTCTCGGGGTACCTTTACCATGCACGTAAAAATAAATCATATGCAATAAAAGTGCTCATGAAAACGGTTGTTTTATCATTAGTAAATCGTTCCCGTATCATACACATATTATGAACGCGCACGCACTGTAAACTACACAAAGCTTCTTTTAATTTATGTCCAAAAATATTACACCAACTTATCTAAACACAGATGTAATAATGCCAAATTTTATGTAAAAAATTATTGACAATTTGTTTATGTCGGGAACTGTTTAATTCTCTAGCAGAGAGGTTCGCCTTAATTGCCCAGAGATAGGGTACCGATTACCATTTAATAGAGTGTGGACTCCGACAGATGCAAACTTCGATTCGGAAATTGATCATCAAAGAAATAAGATTTTCAATTAAAGGAATAGCATGAAATTCGAGCGTGATTGAAGCATGTTCGCATCAAAACAATAGGCTCGGCACATACGACAGAAGCTACCGACTCCCGGCAGTCTTCCTCTGCGGCAACAAAACCTCACAAACAGCCCATCCCATTCTCAAACCACACCTGTCCCAACCTAACCAAATCCAAAAACCGTGGAGCTAATAACAAAAATATTTATAAAGATAACCGTCGTTAATAGATTAATTCACAATGAGCGTACACCAACACTAGTGTTGAATGCAATGTAAAGCGCGGCGTCCTTTGCCTCGCATTCAGCCCAGCTCAAAGCGTCTGCCAGCACAATGCGGGATCGAGTAACCCCTTCGGAAATGCCGACAGAAACCCGACACCTCGGGAACTCCGCACGCCTGAAGACCAACAATCAGGCTGAAAAAGACCAGCGATTGACTGCTTTTTTGAGTGATTGTTTTCTGAACTGTTGATAGAAAACTCAAAAGTACATCCTTATAATTACTATGGCTGTACTCGATTACGTTTGCATTTAGTGATTACTATTGTTATGACGATTGTTTATTAGCAAAACCGTTTCTAACTTTTAAAAGCAGTGGCGAGTAAAGTGCTAGAAAGACGTTGTTCTTTGTTCTCCCAAGTTCCAGCGAGACTGTATATCATAGGGACGAAAGTTACCATCGATTTAAAGTAATATAGTAGCACTATCCCGACCCAGGCTAACCATGCTGTAGTCCATCTCTACCGCATTCAAAAATGTAACAGCTGATTGTGACAATCATTTATTACTCAAATTTTATTTTATTATTAAAATTGCACTTGAGTAGTGCGGAGCAATAATAAGTACCTGACAAGCGAGGTCCAAGACCTATCGCAATGTAAAACTTAATAAGTAGGTTAAGACAAATAAGAGCCCTCGGGGACTCGATGAGCTTTACCGTTGTGTATGAAAGTGCCTGCGACTGCCGATCCTGGCATACAGGAGTTGCAGTGGTGGGTGTGAGGGCGGGATAGTCTCTGCTTACTGTCTAGTTTGCAACCATATAAGTCAAATTGGTAGATCCAAGCCTATAATGTTGTAAACCGTTCAAAAAAGTGTCATGTTATTTATAAAGTTATTAATGGAAGAGTCGGCAGCTAATGAGTTTATGAGCGCTTTATCTAATCGTCAGTTATTTGACGCGGCAAGGTGGCGGATGATTTATTATAGTTAGATATTTTGGATGCACTGTGCAAATGTTCCGGTTTGTTGGTCCCTGGGAAGGGTGTTTCATAGTCGTATCTTGTCGAAGGAGGTTCACGCAAATAATGTTTCAGACACTTGAACGTTTGCAGGTGGTAGGATACATTTTATAGCTCTCTGGTTAGCGACCACCGTAGAGAAGGTGTTAAAACCCACCATATTGGCCATAGTGTGTCGTGTTCCGACATCAGCCGGTCTATCCGGCTCCAACAGGCCGGCATACTGGTGTTGACTGTCGAGGGGTAATCATGTCTCGGCACTCGACATTCCATTGGACTCCAATCCACTTACTAATAGGTGCAGCGGGGTCATTTTGCTGTATAAAAAAATCTTGGTTTACTCTAAGATCTACTAAGTGCTTACCTACGTAAAGCGTAATGCTTTTTTTTTGGAGTATGAACTGATCGCTTGTCTGAATGAAAGCACCAAGGGGGCTCATAAATGTTGCAAACTCTTCCAAAATTTGGAATCAAAAGCAATACATCGCATGACACAGTTTAACGTATTAAAGTAAATTTGTAATAACCAGTCTTGCGGAATACGATATAAACCAGGACACAAAAACAGGAATCGGAGCTGCTGGTTAGCGGAAGATATAGACAAAACAATAATACGTGAATTCACTGAAAAACAATGATGTTCATAACGGTACGCAACAGGACTGGCCACAAACGGCAGAGACACCACCCGTTTGTATCTGTTATTCTAAGAGATTTGCTCTTCATCACGTCATGGGACTGTTGTAAGCTGGACGAAAACTATACGCATTAGATGCGCCTTCTAAACCTTCGTGGATAAAGGATGACGTCTGTGTTATAGCAACAACCTAGAAGTTTGCTATGCGAAGCTTAGTGATATTTGATTGATGGATTAAATACCTAACATATCGTTAGAAACGTGAATACTTTCAAACATTGTCTGCAAATATCTATTTCCCATCACCAAACACTTCATCCTATATGTTTTTCCTCCTATACATACGTACGAACAGGTAAACAAAAAGTCTCGAGCTCCGGTGAGAGGGTTACCGTTGTGTGCCCAACAAGGTGGGCGTGGCCGGGGCCGGCGGCGCGTTTGATCCGCTCCCTCCCCCTCCCAGCCCCCTCCTGCCCCCTCCCTGCTCGTAGGAGCGGCCCCTCGCGCCCTCCCGCATGGCCGCCGGAACACGCGGCTCGAGTTACGCGCTTCCTTAATTTGTCATTCATCGCGTCTTCATGTAATTATGATTTTTGATGGTAAATAGAAATGGGTTTTATTGATGGTTCTTTTGACAGCCTCCGTGTTGAGACGAGCCCGTTGTAAATGTGAAGGCGCGGGTTCGACTGCTAAGATGAATCTGCGCGAATATCTTTGTAGAGTTTGGGTATCGCGGGACGACCACCATGAGGACGTTACGGATAGAGTTTATATGACTTACAATTCTAAAATTCATAATCTTTTATTCACTCAAAGGTAAATTAACCACAAGGAATAAAACTAAAGTTTACCTTCATCTACACCGTTACGAAATAAAGCGTGAAGTTATAAAAAGTTAATTTAGCGTGTTCCCGACCGCGACAACTAAATCATTTGACTACGTGTGATCGCTTTATATCTTTGATTCGCAATCATATGCGCCCAGCATGAGCTTAACTCCGTTCAGCTGCGCCATATGTTCTCCTCCCGACCATAATCAACTCTATCATACACTCAATAAAGTTTAATTTGGTTAATGAGCAAATGGAAGACGGGTCTTGGAAATGGGATACAGTAAATTTAACTTTGTATCGGTGTAATTAAGTGCTCAATCGTGTGGAGATGCAAAAAGGATGTCAGCACAGGAGGAATCTTCCCTTAAAATAAATTGTCTCCGATATATCCTCGGGCGTATTTTACACGCGTTTACACCTTATTAACAACGGTGGGCACTCGAACGTTCTAGAAATTACATACTCGTTTTAATTTTTTAATTGTGACAACATTTATTCATGTTATCAAATATTTTGTGTAGTATTTTTAGAACTGTGCACAATTTATACTTTGTAAAATTGTGACAGAGGGAATATTTATGAAAAATATGTTATAGCGGATTTTAAAGAGTGCTTATGGCCAATGTCGATGGATAGAAATTCCATTATATATTTTCCATAATAAAAGTTGGCTTTATCTATTATTTTAATCCAAGACGTAGTTATAGTAGCTATGTCCCAAACTTTAAGTGGATTCTGCGTTTAATTCTAACGGTTATATCAATTTTCAAACATTTTCATAAGCTTTCGCATTTGTAATTATATAGTACCAAGCCAACATAGCGCCGATCTCTGTCATAAAGAATGAAAGCAAGAAAACTAGGAACACATAACATACAGCCAAGGCTTTATGAAAAAATAAAAATAACAACGCAAAAACCTCAAAGTTATTAAGCACAATATTTCTTCGTCCATCCCACACGGGACAATGGTGATGACAGTGGCAAATAACATTAACGTTTTTTTAAAGTCTACAATAAATGTTCTGAGTGGTGCGCGGCCCGCGCCCGACTTTACTCGTAAGCGGCGTATCAAAGCGGATTATACAAGAACGCAATAAATACGAGAGACGAGATTATTATAATTTTAATAATATAATAATAATACGCCGCCGCGGCCCGATGGAGACGTCAACAGCCTAATAGATTTATCTACGTCGATACATCGAAATTATTAAGTGTTAGTGTTGTGCAACCGCCGGCCTGATTGTCGATGATTATCGGTTCATTAGTCACCGGTTACGGTTATTTTTACCGATTATTATAATGATAAATTATCGATTAACGATAATGTACTTTTAAGATCTATTTTAATCGAGAGTAGGTTTTTGTTTGGCAGTGTTGTAACAAGTAGTCACTTCGTCGCATGTCACTGGTTCTTTACATTAAAATTATATCATATTCTAATGGACTTTTAATGACACAAAATCATGCAGATATTAAATGGCTGCTTAATCTTATCTACATTCAGGTCTAAGTTTTTGTGTTAAATTAGAATAACTAATTTGAAGCTTGGAAGACTATAAAATTTACAATTGTATTACGAACAAGGAATTTTCTATTACCAATATTTTATGAACGTTCCATTTATCATTAGTCACTAAATGGTGATTTCATCATGCCTATTGAAATCATATTATATAATATTATTATTAATAAAATATAATTAAGCCAGTGCACATGGTTCAAAAAAATATCGATAAACAAAAACAATTAGAAAGCACAATGAGCCCTCCCCTCGTAATTTGACAACGGTATTTTCGCGCCACTGGTCCCATTGATACGGCAAATTGCCGCTCTTTTTGTACCACCATTTTTTCTAATTTACGTTGACGATTGATTGATTTTGGTTATGATTGGGGACTTTTGTTTCTAGGGATTTTTGATAATATATTACCTGTGTAATGTATACATGCATAAAAATTAATTTGGAAAGCAAAAATAATGTATGTACGTAATGTTTTCGAGTTTAAGTTTTTTGTCATTTACATGTAAGAATTCAATGCAAAGTAATCTTTAATGTAGACATCTTAAAACCCTAAGTAACGCAGAATAGTCAACAATGTTAAAAGTTTTATATGCCTGCGTCACAACATATATGTGACCGTAAAGTAATAATATCGCGGTATAAAGGTGAAAAAGGGTGTCATTAAGGGTTCAGTTTAGGGAATTGTATTGAATAAGTTCAAAACTATGAAAATACGCATTTTATTCATTAACAGGGAAAGCCTTACTCGTCGTTTTTGAACACCATCATGATTTTGTATGAATCTTAGGCGTAGTCTCTGCGTTATGGTTCGAAGAGCCAGTGGGTGGTTTATTGTTTTAGGGCTGTCTCTGAACCATGTTTATGACACAATGACGCGACAAGTCGGCCCGTTCGCATCGGCTGAGAGACCGCGCCGATCTCTCATCCTGTCACATATCGTAGTCAGTGTTCCTTTGTCTCGCAGCGTCATTGAAAGGACTTTTGAATGATTCTATGAGTTGTTCATTTTAATTTATAGTGTACTAGCTTTTAATCGCGGCTTCAGTCGCGTGAAAGCCTTTTTTTGATCATCCACATTATATACTACCGATAAGATATATTGAAAATATAACATAAAATGGCAAAATTCTATGACAGCATCCTAAGGCTAGCCATTAAAGGTCCAATAATAACACATCACTGGAGGGAAAGATCCTTGGTATATTATATAGTAAGTCACCTATTGTCATACAAACGTGAGCTTATGGTATAAGTGCTATTGTTTACTTATTAATAATTTATACTTAATTAAATTCACAAGTCCTTGAAACCTGCCGCATGTTTGATAACGAGGATATTATATTTTTATTTTAACAAAAATAAATAATACAAAGTAAATACAACATTATATTTGTCAAATAACAAATTGTATTTCATCGATAAACCAGTTAAGTAAATGTGTTATATTGCCTTGCCGTTTCTCATGAGTTAAATAATATTATACATATATTTCTATGTATAAGGTACTGTTATTTGGATGAATTTTCAAGAAAATCGTAATCATTTGTTTAGTATAACTGTGCAGTGCACACAGATAAACACAATTCCTTTAGAATTATAACTGATGGCTATAATGCGATGGTAAAGGCATTTTAAAATGCACCGCTTAACAATTCCGCGATTTTTTAACTGAACTCTACTTAAATTTAGATAATAAAGTCCATAAAAACAGAGATTTCGTTAAAAACACATTCAAAATATTATATTCCAATTGATTATGCAAATCTATCGGTGCAGCGTATCATAAATCACGATGTTATAATTCGGCGTCGGCCATTACCTCCCATTAATAGACAATTTAATTTTTTTACGATTCCGATTGAGAAGTTGTCGATGACATACTGACTATTATTATAATTAACAAAACGGAACGTTAATCGATTCCATTTCAAAATATTATTTATTTTTAATATGGCCAAGTGGAAAATGGACTGCGTTTGTTGTTATTACTAATTTGAGATTCCAGTAAACCGGCCAGGGCGTTTTTTTGTAACAGTAATGTGGCTTTAGTCGAGGTTATTTTGTCTTCAAATGAGAATAGTGGCATTTTTGTGCGAAACTCATGGAATGTTCATTATGTTTGGCTCATAGGTGTAACATATACATCATAGGTAAATGCATAGGTTAGTAGTACAAAGTGCTTGAGATAATAATTTTGAGCTCGCTGTGTAAAAATACTATAAAGTATTACATATTATTAAAATTTAATACAGCTTACAAAATGTCATGCGCAAAGAAATGAAATAATCACTGTGGCTTATTCCTTTATACCTATTATATGTATAAGTAGCATATTTAAGCAAGACCTTAATGAGTATATGAATATAAAAATAAGCTAAGCACCTAAATCAATAGTGCGACATTGAATCACTCACAAACAATTGGACATAATATTTTGTCATATACGATACCGATTAATTGATGGTAATTGTGAGATATGACATATTAGTACCTACCGTCCGTGATTATGAGCATAAAATTACAAAACTTTTGTATATTGAAGTATTAAACACAATGCAATACTGTTTTTCTTAACAAACTTATCATTAACCGGATGATATGCGTCATTCATACATAAAAACATAGTTGATATAAAATCAAACTGTTGCGCAGGAGTGGCATATTTATGAGGGGTATTACGGCAAATGTAACAACAAGATGGTTCCGTGAATTTATTGAAATGTAGCCCCATTGTGATGCGGCCTCGCGCTGCGCATTGTGCGCGCGTGTTGACATTGTCTTTGCGACTTTTCTGTTCGTGCCAAGTGGAAGTAGGAGGGGGGAAGGGGGAGGGAGTGATCCATCACGCACTGTGGGAGCTACTGCTCGGTTACAAGCTTAGCTGACGACCTTGGACATGCCGTTATGCACCCACTTGTCTACAGGGTGGGGTAAAAATTTTGTGTATTTTAGGAAAATTATAATCTTTATAATATTTTATAGGGCTTTAATCTTCTGATGTTGGTATCTTATTTTAAGCACGTATTTGCGTGTTTTGTGGATATTGCCAGTTATGTATAGGACAGTGTAGACACTAGTCGTGGTCACATCGTCTAAATTATGTTCTAACCAATGTAGCCTTTGTAATTAGATAACTTCCCCTGACACGACTAAGGGCGATCCGTACTTAATGTTATTAATACATGTTAAGTTTCTTATTCAGTAAAGATAGATATAAAAAGAATCGCATGATATTTGTTATTGCCACAATGGAAAGCGGACAATACTTTCTCTTGATTCAATTAAGAGTTGTTTTATGATTTGTTTGATAGTCGCAATTGTTTAAATCTTTGATAGGCATGAGTAAAATTCATGAGTCTGGAACCCTACTTTCACCGCTCTTTCATGATATGATGTAATTGAATCTGTTGAAAATTACTATCACGAATATTGTTGGCATTGTTTTTATATTTATAAAGTTATTAAAATATGTTTTTTGTTTTTTAATAGTAATTTGTTAGAGAAAGCTTTGAAATATTGTTTTGTTCTGTTAGTAATTTTGCCATAAAGACTCACTAAAACTAATTATGTCAACGGATTTTTTCGACATAACAAATTTCTTTTGAAAAAATTACCTAAATAAAATATATAAAAAATACTAAATCTATTTCAACAAACACCCTGTGTTTAGGGTGCGTATGCGTCATTAGAAGTGTGCTATTGTGCAGTGGGCCATATTGTCCGAACAGTGGCCCACAATGGCTGCCCACTGTGGCCTAATGCGTGTTTATCATTGTTTAGACGAAGAACAATGTCCCTTAGTCGAGCACATCGCGGGACATCTCGGGCTCCTCTTTCCCGGAATGGGAAAGTTGTTATTCAGCTTTGATTGAGCACTTTTGAATATTTACTTCGAAATTAATTTAAAAAATTTGCTGTAAGTCAACATTATGAAGCTTTTTATATGGCAGTAAGGGTGTTATGTAAATGTTTAGTTATGCTGTAAAATAGATATTTAAAATATTTATGGTGGTAAATATAAGTATACACAATAACTCATGATTCCCAATTTATTTATAATTGGATATTATAGGAAATGTTCACTGAAAAAACTTGAAATCATATGATATATATAATTAAATTCGGATATCAAATATAATATAGAATATGAATATGGACCTTGTAAGCTAGGGTAGTGTTGAGCACTGGACATTTTTTTTAGACATTCTTTAATTTCTTTAAAGACGCTAATGTCCTAATAGAAGTCGTTTGTCGTTACCTAACATAAAATGTTTAGAACCCACAACCACTTAATCATTTCAATAGTTTCATATCACGTACACAGCTATAAACGCCTCAATAAAGAAATAACTTTTATACAACTCTATTTTTATTGCGTATTATTTTACTATATTACATTATCTCAAAATCAACATGGCGTACAAGCAATTAAATTAGGACTATAAACGTCACCTGTTAGTGCTGATTTTAATTTCCACCTTTTACGATTTCTATATAAAATACGTGACAACTTGCGACTTTGTTTATTTTAAACACATCAAGGTAATTTAAATTTATTGGTTTTAGAAAGAAAAATGATTAGAATTGTTTATGGTTTAAGTTGTTTTGTGTTTTATAAATATTATGAGGTAATATTTTATTGTGGCAATTTTAGTTATTTTAATATCATATGATGTATAAGAGGTTTAAATATTCTTTTGTAAGTTCAATTACATCACTTGATATACAAACAAAACTATGGTAATTCACGCATGGATTGTCCGGCTGCCAAAAAAAGACCTTATTTCATGCGTATTAAAGTCGCCTTCGAAGGCCTGCCTGCAGTCGCTTGACAGTTGACAGTGACGTGACGGGTTTATTTCGTCCAGGGACCTTATTCTCTATGCTACACGTTATTTTTACAGTGCGTAACAAGCTCTTAACTCATCGCGTCACGTTCAATACAATAGAAATTGGCATACAGAATACCATTCCACACAAATTTCACGAAGATAACATGACACGGCCGCGTTACGCGTTTGCAGTGTCATAGAGAATAAGGCCCCTGAACTAGTGTAGTGAATTACGTAGGTGTATTTTTCTGCATTCATTGTCTTCTGATTAATATAGAGTTTTTAGACTCAGTCACATATCAAAGTCAAGTATTTTAGTAAGTAAAAATTATTAAATATACAAACCACGTTATGTGATGTTAAATACCTTATCTGGAGATCAGGTCGCTGTAACTATATCAAAAAAAAAAAAATGAACCGTAAAGCTTACCAATAAAGGATAGAATTTAACGCTAAAATTTGAAAATTCGTAGACAAAAAAGGTGTGAAGAAAGATAATAAATATTGTATATCAACAGACTCTGTCTTAGAAACAATAGGTCAATAAATCAAGGAAACAATGCTGTAAAATAGACAATAGTACATAACCAAAACAAATTAAACGGCAGAATGTACGGCACTGGTGTACCATTCAGGGGCATCGTAAAGCCGTTGGGCGCGAAGACACCCAGCGAGTTATATATGGCCGTCGTAAACGCATACAAACTGAGTGCATAATGTTTTACATTTGGGACATTCTTTTATACACTTTCAAACAAACTAGTACGATTTCATTTCTTGTTGAAATCCTCTGTAATAGATTTCTTATAATCGAGCTCAATGCGATTTATATTGCTTCGATTGGTGCTTAATTGCAGGTCAATGAAGTAAACTATCAGGGAGACAGGCATTTTTCAATAATGGTGACAAACTTCAGCTTGCCTAACTGTCTCTTCTCTCAGCTCGCTTACCTTGTAATAGGAACATCGTGATCTATTTTATTTGAATAAATGTCAATTTATTTAATTAGGATAGGTTGTATGCGTAATGTCTATCACAGCTTTGTTTATGTTTCGCGTCAAGCACCAGTGTATAATATTTTCCGGTTGGCGGACATGACATCGTAGTCAGGAAGGACACTGTGGACTCGCCTGAATATTCAGAATAATACAAATTTGAATGACAAGAGGCAGGCCGCATTCCGCACTGCCGAAAAGTTCGCGTAGTGTCCTAGGAGACACCGTGTTGCTCATGATTTACAAAACAAGCTGAAAATTAACCAGCGAATAAACGCTATTAAGTACAATCATTCCAACGTAGCTTTACTCGTATTCGATTGCTATTACTTCGTATCATCTATCATACTAAGCCTTGTCGCTCGCATTACATCTTCATAGTTTATCACAAATCTTGGGGCAAATTTGACACGCACGAAGCAATAAAAATGAATCAATAACCGACGGTATAGTAACATTATCCGCTTTAACCCGCTAATGATGTCGGGATAAATAATCGCCGACAACTCAATTTGTTGGTCGCGCGGGCCGAATGCGCCACGCTGCGCGCGCGCCTAATCACGATCTATGGCGGTGCTTGATCGCTTTTCGGTCGCGCCGTTCGATAAATCACGTTCGAAATGCGAATGTAATGAATGTGTTTGAAAAATTATATGTAGTTTGTGTTCGTACCTTTAATTATTGGATTTCCTTGTTTTGATGATTACTTGAATTTGTTTAGCAGAACATTTTAAAGTAATAGGACCGAAGTAAATTAACACAAACCCATAAACAGTCACTGCTAGGGAATATATTAATGTTCTCTAATAATTAGTAATTATATCAACCTTTCCATTTACTCTACTCTGTTGCGAAAAGATAGGTATCGCTTCGCCAATTCTATTGACGCTTTAATACTGCCATTTCATGCCGATTCTCCCACTCTCGCCGTTGTTATTCGTGTTTTGTACGAAAGCAAACATATTATGTGCCAAATCATTCGAAATGTATACAATAATAAAGTTCACAAAAAGAACAGTACAGTTATATGTCAATCATTGCGTCAATTATTTCTCTGTCATGCCCGTGTTTTCTACAACCAGGGGCATGATTCTCTACGACAATGTCGAACTTGTAACACGGCGTGTTTCGTTAACTTCGTGTTATGACTGTGTAAGAGTATTCTGGATGCTAATTTGACATTTCATAAACACGATGAGGTGTGACACATCCGCCTTACGGGCATGTTACGAATTGTCAAAATAACGTGCGGCAATCCAGCGCGTCTATGCGCGTTTAGACAAATTAATTATTTAGATACAACGACTGTATAATTTCTATTGACGATAGTATCCTCTTTACATCGTGAAAACTCAAATATAATATTCTACCTTATCAGAAACAAAAACAAACATAAATCCTAAATGATCGAATTAATATTCAAACCTATGTTTTTTTATCTTGATAGTCAAATGTGTGTTATGGGCTCAGCGGTGAAAAATAAGCTACTTTACTACTGGCAACCCGACTTTTGACAACAATTGAGGTCAATCAAGTTTATTTTTATTACTTCGATGTAATATTTCTATTAGTAAATAGATAGGCCAAACAAATATAAAACACTAATGAAGGTATCTTTTTAAACAATGTTTTCTTAATTATGTACATTACAATTAATACTATGTAGTTTCTTTGTGGTGAAAGTTTTGTACCTATAAAGTTTGATAACAATAAAGATTATTGAAGAAATTTTTACTAGTTATACATTATTGTTGTTATAAGTAATTGGTAGAGGTCTTAATCAAGGGCTTAGCCAGCTTTAAATTAAATATCAAAATCTTCTAAATGTGAATATCGATCCAGGGGAACAAAGCAAAAATTTCATGTAGGTAATCCCAATAATTTTACACAATTACAAACAAAAGTATGTAATCATGTTAAATCTAAAATTGTTTGTACAAACACTTTCTTTTTATTTTAGGAGACCAAAGGCATCTTACATTGAATACTAATGTTAACAAAACTGATAATATCAAATGTAATAATAAAATAATTTCTTTTACAGGATAGTGAATGTAATGCAAGATATTCCAAATAAATAATAGTAAAATATACTCAGTTTTAACAACATATTATTTTTGTTTTATTTTTTATTTGTTGTTCAGTCTTAGATAACATAATATACTTAAGTAAAATTTCTATACATGAGTTTGAATGTTTGTTAATTAATCAGTTTCACCTTAATAACTAAATGAATGTGTATGAAATATGGTACTCAGACAGTGAGCTGTGGATTGAATAGAGTACTTTTATTCCAAAAGATTAATGCCGGTTGAGCGGCAAATAGAAGTTACTAGGTAATAGAGCTATAAATTTATTAAAAAATAACGTTTAATAGGCAATATACACTTATTTTAATTATTGTTGGTAAGTCTGTTATATGTGAGTGTCTGTCTTAATAGTTATAAGGTGTCTACGGCAATGTCTATTTCTATAGCCAAGTTAAACTGTGTCCATGCACTGATGTGTACCAGTTTAGAGGAAATTGTAACTAGCGTAATTACTTTATAAGACCTAAAATCTTTGTCTCATTCTGAAAACCTACTGTGGAACGTCACATAGTGCTTTACAATTCAAAGTTCCGGATGGCATTGTAACTGTTTATGGGCGGTCGTATCGCTTATCATCAGGTAAACGGCATCCTCGTCACATTATTTAACTAAATAAAAAAAAGAATTTGAGTTAATGCCTTGTCGATTTTGCAACAAATTTTATAATGGAAGGTCCGTAGAATTCCTATTAATATACGTTGTTAGCGCTAATTTAACATAAACTGCATAAGCACAACAGCATTTACTATTATTCATATAACAGCATTCGTGTAAAATCTTCAGTAGCATTCAATATATCAATTCAATTCAATTTTTTAAAATGTGGCTTTAGTAAACAAATCAAGTAAATAAGTCAATGACATTGACATTTGACAATAATTTTGAAGTTATATTTTTTCGTTTGAAAACAATCACAATCTACAGAAATTTCTTTAAATTATTTTTATATTCCTTTCATGTTTCTTACATTTAAGTATATACAAAAATGGGATTAAATAAAGTTTGGCAGTGATTTATTCGAGTTACATCATTTAATATCACGAATACAAACAAAAAGCCTTTTCAAAAAACCGATACTTGCCGATTCGAGGGATGAAAGATTTCTGAACGCATTAACACATCGTAATATAAAAATATTAAGCATAGACAACCTATCGTATGGCATACACAATACCTATTTATCAATTACACATCGTGGCGCGTGTATGAAACGCGTTTGTGTTTAGAGCTTGTTTTGACAACACGCGTTTACGGTGTGTTATCGCGAGTAGCATAGGGAATCAACCTACAGGGGCCTTATTCTCTATGATAATGTAAACTCGTAACGCGGCCGCGTTACGTTATCTTCGTGAAATCAGCGTGGAAAGTATATTCTGTACGCCAATTTCTATTGTCTTAAACGCGACGCGATGCGTTACGTGCTTGTTACGCACTGTCAAAATAACGTGTGAGATAGAGAATAAGGGCCCTGTTATGTTTTGCTGAAACCGATGGACGCAATTTATAATAATCACGATTTCATTAAATATTCGACTATTTGAGTAAGACTTTGTGAATGACTCAGCGTACATTGCTTGCAATTTGTATGTATTGTGTTATTAACTGATCATTGAATGTGTTAAATTAGTTTTAAAATTAAACTGATCACAACCAGTTATTTATATTCAAGCAAAAGACGTGGAATTTTGGTTATTTGTAAACTGAAATACTGAATATAAAGAGTGGTTTATACCTTAGTTATATACATGACGTAGGAAATGAAAACGGGTACTGTTTAGAGTTAGCTTAGTGACTCCTCTAACAAAGCACTTTAAGATTTTGAAACGCCCTTCACGGAGCTTTAAGAGATAAACCATTCGTATCTAGTAATGAAACTAGCATCAATGTCTTTCCACCGAAGCTTATTTGCTAGGTTGCCTGAAAGATGTAGTAGAAGTGGTAGAACCCAGTCAAATGGACTTCCGCATACGCAAGCCAAAGGTCAAAGACGTTCGGAATGATTTATCAGCAAACTGCACAATCAAATCATACAGTTAACTTAACGAACTTGTCTATCGGCTACTAGATATTGACGTGGTGTTTTTTCATCAAAAATTAAATTACATAGATGTCTAGCACCTGTTGACGTGTGCTCGTCGGTCGCCGCTCGCCGCTCCGTGCACCAACAGTCTACAATAATTGATGAGCATGGGCCTGATGGACCCCCGCCGGCAATGAAGGGTCACGGTACATGTGCCGTGCAACTCATGGGGGTTGAGCGAGTATATATTTGTTAGAATAAATTAATAAACCATAATTTTAGTAGTTTAGTAACGTATACTCTGGGAAGCTCAGTAATCACGTCATTTCTCGTCAGTAGAAAGTATCTCGACCTCTCTCCCTTACCATCGGCTGTAGTGGGCTCACTTTGCTACTACTGTATAGGAAAAAAATGTTTTTAGCAAGAAATCAAATTGAGTTGTTCGTTATCAAAATATGTCAAGGTAGGCGGTTCCCTATTGAGTTAAGCTAAGAAACGGGATATTTCAATAGGATAATGAGTAGAATACCCGAAGTAAATAATCTCAATACGATTTTATCAAAAGACAACAATTACCTTAAACACAGATTAACGTTTCCATGAATCGCCCTCTCAGTATACTTGGGCCACACATTTATCCCCACATACCGCGGGGCACTGTCTTCGCTTGCCAAAATAAAACATTAATATTATAACATTTTAATGCAACGCCACACACCTGCCTCATTTCTACAAAAAGTTATCCGACCGCCCGATCCACTGATGTTAGGAACATATTAATTTCTTACAATTAAACTGTTTCTATTATTTATTCCATAGAAAGTTATGGATAAATTTACACATAATCGCATATACAAATGTTTCCTTATCGGTTTGTTTAGGAAAAATGCTTATGGCTGTATAATTAGCTTTCTTACTTCATTGATAGCGAAGTAAGGCATCTTGCCCTCCGATTCTGAAAATTCTTTTCTTTGAAAGTGCTTGTTCTATGAAGAATTTAAATAAAAAAAATCCAATACCTAATAGGTATCATTATGAATTGATTAATGAAATTATTGTACCATATTCATGTTCGTACCATTATTTGGTACGTATATTACAAAATACACGACTATTATTATAGGTATATTTATTTTAGTAGAACTATAGGACATTTTGGATATCTAGAAGACTACCAGACGCCGTAGAGACGAAATGTCTTAATTTCTGTTTACCGTGACGAAGACACTTGGTATTAATATTAAGGAACCCATCTTATTTTGTACCTATTACAAACCAGAAGGACTTCACATAGATCCGAAACAAATATTTGCGGATTGCGGATCAATATATTTATTGTTTTTGCAAGATAGTGTTACTGAAGAAGCCCGGTTCCTAACAAGGTCGACTATTCATGGTTTCGGTATTTGCATGGTAATGCAAAAACATACTAAAATGTTTTGTTCTTTTATAATGAAATTTCATAATATGTGACATGTTACAATTAAATCAAAGATTCTTCTTTATATTTTTCATGAAACGATTTTATAAATATTTTAAAATAAGATAGGCCTGTAAGGGTTCCTTTACCTTACATATTTTTGTAAAACTCAATTTTACAACTCAATTCGGTCTGATATTTGTAAAAAATATTACCGCTAACATCTCATTATATATAATAATGACGTAGTCATATTGATTCATAACCAATTTGAAATTAACCCTTTGAAAGCAGTCTTTAGCTGACACATTAAAAAGTATTCATAAGAAAGCGCAATAAAATGTTTTGTAACGATCTGTTAATGTTATTGTTTATGTTTAGTTCTGTAGGGTTATTGTTACGAAGTATAAAGCGCTGCGGGGCACTGCGGGGCGCTGCGGGGCGAAGTGCTGTGGATACAACGCGCTGCAACTTAACAACATCGTCAATTCGTTTGTAAATATTTGATGAATTTGTAAAATTGTGATATTTCGTATTAGAACGATAATAGATACACTAATGTTGCTTACTGTTTCGTCAGCTTCAAAGTATTTTCTCGATATAAAAACAGCCTAATTAATATTCAGGGCATGATCTAACATACATACATATATAACATCACGCATTTATCCCCGAAGGGGTATGCAGAGGCGCAACTAGGGCACCCACTTTTCGCCAAGTACTTATGTTCCGTCCCATGGTGTGATACGGGACGAGCCTATCACCATATCGGGCACAAATTCCAGATTCTGAGCAGAAAAAACCCGAATATCACTTTGCCCGACCCGGGATTCGAACCCAGGATCTCAGAGCGCTATTGTACCGGACATGCAATACAACTACGCCACCGAGGCAGTCAGGCAGGCATGATCGAAGTATTTATTTATTAAAACTCTTTATTGTACATCAAGTCTTATGGATAAGTAAATATACAATAGACATTACGAACAAGCAGGAAGTACAAACGACGTTCATATCGCAATCCGTAATTTATTCCAGACAATATTTGAATGGATTTCTGTATATCAAAATAGAACCAAATCCGTTCAGCGGTTTTGGCATTCGCTTCTCACAAACGTGGACATCTTCGCCAATTTGTTTATTTCTAATTTTAGTAGGGAATAGGGTTAATAATATTGTGTAACAGGCCTGTAGTCTATTGCAAATGTGGTGGACGGGTGCTTTGTCCATCGCCCAGTGGGGGGCACTCAGCGCAGGTGACGACGTCTCACACCAATCGACTGTTAAATATGCGATACATAAACTAAAGTTTATATTGGAAATATTAGTTATAATTTGTATTTAGCATAAAAGGTTATTTTATTTATTAGTTTTAATATTTATAAATCACATTAGTCTTTATGATATTAATGTTTTGTCCAATACTTATTCTCGTTGTGTATACCCAACTTATTTAACCTCTTTACTAATAAATCTAGTATATAATGTAAAAAAATATATATCAAAAAATATATTTTTAATTATTCGGAAAACTTACAACTATCATGTGCAATATTATATGTAAATATAATAGTAATAATGTATGTCGTTAACACGATGCGTATCTCATAGTTGGATTTATATTGCTTTATATTTATATGTATATTTCCACATTATTATTGAACGAAATTAGCCTCAAACTTTACTTTGGTCATTTATTAGTTACATGTAGTGTTACGGACGTCGCCAACTGAAGCTCGAAAATAATTAGGGTTTAAGGGAAAAATGGCTACATTTGGGATTTATTTCAGAAGAACAGGAAGTACAACATTTGTTACTCCACAAGTTTAATCCAAAAGAACGTTGAAACATAATTTCACTATCAGAAAACGAAACAAACCAATTACAAAACTAAAAACTAACGAGCATGTTGTTTAATGAGCTGCAGAGGGGTGAGAGCGAATAAAATTATCCACACAAAGGAGCCAGCGCTGCGGGACGCCTGTTAACGTACACAAACTATTACAAACACTGCAATAATCGACTTTATTACTTGCAAATAAGGGTGTTAAAAAGGGTGTTTGAGAGGTCTTAACAAATACACTCGTTAACAATTGTAACGTTAGTTGTATCGGGGTCAGTAAGACCCGGCCGTGAGGGTTAGTTGATGGTCCAGAAGGGAAATGGGTAGACGAGGCGTGATTTTCTTTTACACGGTATTTTGAGACGATAATTGACAGCCTCCGTGTCAGGTGTGACAATATTTTGCAACTGAATTAAATCGAATATTTTGCTTCTACGATGTTACAAAACCAATATAGATTTAGCTTTGTTTATTTCTGTCGTTAAGTAAGCTGTTTGATTTGAAGGGTGTTGTAGATAGCGTAATTATTATTGGGCATAACATTATGACTTATATTTCGGGATGACGAACGCCTCGAAATCAATTATATAAGAAAATAGGCAATAATGACGTAAATATATAAATATACAAACCAACAAGATATCCCGCCATTAAACCTTACTTTTTTATACAAATAGTAATGACGCAATTTAACGAGGCATTATATTTAACTTGATCTTTATTGTACACTGTTATCGGCTCTTATATTTTACGCGTTATATAGTGTGTGTGGACAAGTATTCCATAAACCATATTTTAAGTAACAAGCATTTTTTCACCAAAGCCCTTATTATTGTGTATAGTGTGAGGAAGTATGAAATAAAATGAAATAATTTATTTGAACCTGTAAAATGTTATCCATTATTTATATTCCGTCAATAGTAACTCTACCAATAGTTCGGAAAGCAGTTTTCACCATAAAAGAACGGGCAAGAAAGTCTGTTTCGCTTTTCAAAATTTAAGGTTTAAGCAAAGCATGATACAGAAAAAAAATGTAATTGTCTTTTTTATTGTTGTTTAGAGCAGTTCATTCATATACTCGCATAATTTGGATGTTTTAACTACTAGTTATAGAAGTAAATGTAGATTACAGAATAGATTAGATAAAATGGGCAACGGAAACAGACCATGTCTTAGATTAAATAAAAGTTCTTTTATCCAGGATAGTTAATACATAGGGAACGTTTTAGTTATTTGGGGAAAAGGCTTTCCACGTCGCCGAAACCGCGAATACCTTGTCTATATATAGATATATATTCTTGGATGTTATTTTCAATATAAAACATGAAATTATGATGGGTTTTAGTGCCGTGGAAACTCTGTCACCTTGTTGGACCGACGACAACATATAGACACAATGTCAAGTTGACAAACATAAAAACAAAAGCAGTCAATACTTTATTTAAATTCATGTACAATGGATGTGACTATAGTAGCATTAACTAATAGCTTAAATAATATAGGTAAAATAGGGGTCATGAGTGAAGTCGCACGTTTCAACTTATCTTTTAATTGTTTCCTTTGCTACCTACCTTCTGACGTCCACATAAACATTCCAACATCATTATAAAACAATCAGCATGTTATAAAATGTTCCATTATTCGAAAGCGCTCTTATTATTATCTGCATAAGGGTGAAAAGGGAGAGTAATAAATGTCACAAATAAACCCATACTGTAAAACTACGGTGACAGTGCCATATTGATGACGCCATAACATTTTTAATGACAATGCACTGTTTCCCACAAGTTTTATTTACTCGAATATATTTTAGTAATAAAATCACTTATCGCGGTGACAATCGTGAGGTATAGCCGTGCGTTAATGTTAGTTTTTCACAAAAATCATGTTATTTATTGTTTTATATTTGTTTGTAATCTTAGAAAGCCTTTACTATAGTAGCTTATCTGCTTGTAGTTTTATGTCGATTATAAAATGTATCTACGTAATGTATTGATTGTTGACCATCGCTCACTTTAACGACAATAAAAAATTGTAAGGAAATCCGCACACGAGAGTAATTATACAAAGGAATTGGAAACTTACGCACAATAAGATTTGCATCTGAATTACAAAACTGCCCTTCTGAGCAGCCAGTAGCATAAGAGCAACGTAGGCATTATGTATTTCGGTCCTCATTATCACTCTATTTTTAATTTTCTGCTCTCATTTACTTAACAGTAGAATAGGGAAAGCTCAATCCACTATCCATAGTCTATAGCAACACTTTCTATCCACTATATGATCGTTCAAATGCAGGTACCCCGACAATTGCACCCTCGAACAAAAGTACTGATCCCATAACATTTAATATCCCAAAAGAAGTCATTTAACTATGTGCTATAATTGTCTTAGTGTTCAATATACGTTTTATGGTTAATAAAAAATTTATTCTCCATGTTATCGGCGGTAAATTTAATTGGGGCCCACCGCGTGTTAATTCTCATTTTATTACTCTATCAACTTTTTGTTTGCTAGCAGAATACTAATGGATACGGCTTTTGTTTCCATATAACTTATATACAATATTTTGCTGATATACAGTTAGTCAATTTACTCGTATTTTATACAGTAAAAGAGACTTTCCTCACACCCACCACTACAACTTCTTTAAGCCAGAATCAGCAGTGGCACGCATTTTATGACACCGAGCAGTGAAGCTCGGCGAGTCTCAGGGAAAACTAATATGTCATTATCCCGCAACGAAATTAATTAAATAGAAAAATAGGGAGGAGTTGGAAATATTAATTGTTCACTTCCTTACATAGCAAAGCGGGAGACAAAATAATGAACTAAGAAGGCATTTAAACCTCAAGAATAGGGACATTTACAACTAGACAAGCCAGTTATAAGACATTACGGATAAAAGGATATTTTTTTATACGTTAAATAAACAAAATAGCTGTTCGCTTGGTAAGTGACGTGACTGTCTAAGAAAATCAGATATAAGCAAAGCTTTTGGAAGTGCCTCCTAATACAGTACTGTACTCACCACACTGAAATAACACTTTAAGAGTCATTACCAACATGAACTCTACTGGTCAACATACTCCCCTAAATTATTTCAGACGGAGGTACTTAATGCGACCAGCAACTAACGTGTACTGCGTTGAGCATTATAATTCTCAGTTATTACTGAGGTTCTTTCAATCCGAACCAAAGTGAGCGAATTGGAACACAACAGTGTATACTGCTGCATGATTGCAAATTTTCTAAGGCTGGTAGAAACGAATCGATGATGCCGAGATTTATGTTTACCATACGGACTTTTACTCAGCAGAGTTTCAACATATGTGTATAGAAATATACGTAATATAGCTAAACTTATTTGAAGTTAATAATCTCTACCAAAAATTATACTTAATACGATTATATTGCGCGGGATTCTCTGTCGATCCTAAAATAAAAAGCATTAATTCTTCCCTTAAGTATTGTGTACTCCAGTAGTCTTAGCAAAGACAGGTGGTTTACCATTTAAATGGTACAATATCTGATGACAAATACCAGAGAATTAAGAAGTGAGCGGTCTGTGTCGCAGCTGGCGGGCGGCGGCGGTCCGGCGGCGCGGCGCGTGCGCACCGTGCCCACTTCCTCTGATCTTTGACTCGCCACAATTGATCGCATCTGCCGTCTTCAGCACACGAGCACCGGTGACATAAGAGCTGCTCAATTGAATCAATGCGTCCCCCCGTCATTCCTTTTCTAACATATTAGAGGGACAAGGGGGAGCTCAACTGACCCCGGACTGGACGGTACCAGTGCAAAGTTATTCATGCAGTTTGTATCATCGCTATTTCTTAGAAGTGTTGCGTGGGAGTTAGTTGCTACGACAGCAAATTAAATTTGTAAGGAATTTGTTACTTCGTTTATGTCGCTAGCAAACTTATTGCTGCGGTTATTTAGAGGGCATATTAATATATTAATGCCTGGATATTGTGTCCGCCGACCGCAAATGTAAGATGGTGTAATAGCTTACTCAATCTTGTGAGGATATGAATTGGTGTGGTGAATAAACTAGGTGTTTCCGCCTCGGCTGTTTACCGCAACTCGTTCGACTTCATGCACATTGTTTGTACACTACCAACCTCTTTGTAATATAACTTCTTTCTTATTTAATCTTCTGTTTGACGTCGTAATGTCAGTTCGGCAAAACAGACAAAAATGTGAAACTAAAAACTGAAAGTATGACTCAAAAGCAAATTAAATGTGGATGGAAGGCTCGCAGGCCGAAGACAGCCGAGTATGAGCGAAGGGCTGTGCTGTCAAGTTACGATGACTTCAGCAGAGTTGCTGTGGACAACTCACGAGTGAGGCTTATCTCCCAAATCGTAAACCAAACGGACGGGTATCCTCCAAACGAGTTTACTTCGTATTACTACGGCTCTCAGTACAATCATCCCAAATACTCTTTAACGTCTCATGCAGCTTACACACCACAGCGAAGAAAATGTCCCACGATATCTTCTTACCCTTCAGTGGTCGGATTACGGTGGAACTCCAACTTAGAGACATCCTCAGTAGAAGATTCCCAAACAGATATAAATAACCACACGTTTACATGTAAATGTGAGAACTGTCGCATGAAATACTGCCGATCGAAGAACCCTTCATTAAATACTTTGAAGCCCACCTTTAAAGGTAATATTATGACTTTCAGTGATAAAGAAACAATGACTCCGAAATTAAGAGATGCGTGCGCGGCGTGTTCATCTCCTAGCATTCCGAGGATGTCTAACGTCTCAGTCACAGCATCATGCACAAGAGATATACAAGCTGGTGGTCCTTTTGTTGAATGTGATCCCATACCTATATTGAAGAAGCAAAACTTATACAAATGCGAACGTTGCGGTTACCGGAAAGAGAAAAATATAGACATAATCCAACAGCCAGAAAGAGATATAGATATTTGCGATGGTTATCAGGAATGCGTGAAACCTAGGTCGATCAAATCCATATTCAAAAGGAGAAGAGAGAAGCGTTGCGAAGTGGAACCGCCACGAAAGACCTTATACAATGAAGGTATAGACGATATTGTTGCGGGTCGCTGTCCACTCACTCCAACTGTTGTTGTTCCACCAATGGAATTGAATAGCGAGAGCAGCAGGGTTTCCATACCGAGCAGGGCTATCCCAAACAGGTTCGGTATACCTTACTCCCATAGAACTCAGTCCAAATACCACAACACTTGTAAAAGGAGTGCAAGCCGGTTGAAATGCAATGATGATGATGAACTGAAGCACTTGGTTGCAAGTCCTAAAGTGTTACAACGGTGTTACACGAGCAAACCTGTTAAGCATCTTAAGTTGCCTAACATTAAACTTCCTAGGAAAGTCCTTACTTCTGAAAGGGATATTGAATCGTACGTGGAAAATGTACCTCGAGGGCACAGTCCGAGAGTAAAAAAGTAAAATGTACAAAGCATTGTAAAATCATAAATCGTTTTGGAATTATTCTTGTATGAGTATAATTTTATTTATAACGTGACATATTCTTATATAAATTGTTGAGACAATCTTTTTCTTTAAATCGAAAGAGCTCAGGTCATGTTTATAGTTCTAAAGTTACATCTATACTATGTACAATTGCGCACTTATGATTTAGCGACGGTCTTTACATTCTCATCTAATAAGGTGACGTTGCGTGTGCGTTTTTATTAATAACAATTCTAACAAGTGAGTGATTGGCTTTTAAACCTGGGCAAATTACTTCCATTGCTACTATATTTAACAAATTAGACGAGAATCCATATACAAAAATAATATGGTATAAACTGGTTGTGTTTATCCTTAAGACCTATATTCGATCAGGTCCTCGCCACAAAGAGCCATGTGGAGGGTAAAAGGGTCAGCAGCTGCGGAGAAAGCATCCTTGATTGAATAATCTCGTTGCAATTGGCGCACCGACAAGCCCAGGGGCCACAACATTAGGCTCCAAAGAGTTGTTGTATATGAAAGTTTCAAAACTAATGTAAACTAACTAGTTCATCAAAATAAAACTAGTTTTCGGATTTTATTGCGGTTTTTTATATTTTATTTAAAAAAAAAACACGATTAAATCCGAAAACTTGTTTCATTTCGATGTCTTAATTTCGCATAAACATAAAAAATCATATTGTACAAGTTATCATAAGAATGGAAATTTTGTGGTCTAGTTTTAAGATAGTCTTGGAAACAATTACTTATATCGGTCCAAAAAAAATCTAATGTAAAGTAATTATACCATCCTTCAGTCAGTAACACTTTAATCTTTATTGTCTGAAGTTATACCTACAACTACTGCGTAGCAACAATTTTTTTAAGAATAATGCTTACAGAAGACGTGAATGAATGTTCGGTGCAAGTTAATATTATTGGTATATTGGAGGTCCAAATGTTCCCCACGCCTGCCAGCCAGGGGTCACGCGGCACGCGTCGGCTGCACATCGTGATCCGCCGACGGACTCTTGTTTGTTTTGCGCACCATCCTGCTAAAACAACCACATTGACGAGCTATCGTGTCGGCATACGTACTTTGATATATCGATTATTGTGTGGTGTCGTGTTATTGGTCTAATAGCAGCGTATTTCGGATGTAAATGTTCTGGATTTGGTAAACAAGCTGTGCATTCAATGGATTTGGTAACAAAAATACAAACACACGAATTGAGAACCTTTTTGGAGTCAGTTAAAAACAAAAGTTATTTGCGCGCCATTGGAATTCGTGGCGATGGAGTGATACCCCATACACCACGTGATGCAAATATGTAAACTAGGAGTTATGTGGACGCCTAGCGCCACTATTTAGACTTTTGGCGTATAATTTATAAAATAAACTACAGCCGGTTATTTCCCAATGTAGACGAAATAATTTTAAAACATTTGATTACTCAACAAATTATTCATTTATTAACATAATTATATAATATTTTGATCAGTATCCTCGTTATAATATTCTGGGAAAAATGTGGTTGAAATTGGAACCAACCTCGAAGCGAAATCTAAAACACCGCATACTTATGAGTCAACTGTGGCTTCGACAAAATGTGGTTACCTCTTCAATATTAGGTTACTTTTCCTGTCGTATTATTTATTTATGCGAAATTTTAATATCACAAAAGTTTATAGGGAGAATACACCAGCCCGCTTATGTGATAGTAATATAAAATACTAGTACATTAAGAAATATACAAGGAGAATATAAATAGCTATCAGAAAATATTAACGTGGTTTTGAAAAAGCTGTAGACTTACTCCTAACATAAGCTCGATATCTGTTCGTTTTAATTGTAAATAGTGTCCACGTTGAAAACGATGTTTTACTAATAATATGCAGTGAAAGGCTTCTAGTATACTAGAAACTGAATGGTTACCACCGCTTTAACTGCTTTTACCGTTTAGCAGTACATAGGTTTTGTCGCGTTCCGGCTTAAGCATCATAACCAGAGTAATTAGGCACTAGACATTTTACTTACCCTCGTTTTAAATAAACGATCCCGATCGCTTCTTATAATCCATCGCGAAAACGAACCAATCAGAGCAGTGTATATGTCACGCTTACAAATGACTTATTTTGATTGGATTATCCTCGTGATCGGTCCGTAGAGATTGCGACTGTTTACTGAAAATGGCTGTTAGAGGTCTTAGGACTACAAACGATAGTCAGTGCCACGCATTTTGTCATTTGAAAATGTAGTGTTGTGACTACGGACGAGTGTAATTAAAATGTCTTGACCGCGCAAAGGTAGAAACCTCTTCATACTAAACTAACCATAATTCTAATAAAAAACTATGACACCCTCACAAAAGCCATTATACACAGGGGCAGCTCTTAAGGTGTAAATATAATTAAGTCATCATTAATTTGGTGGCGCATCTGTTTGTGCGATGTAAAGATAAGGTGCAAATGGGGAAAGAGGCGGGACGGGTGGGGGTGACCGACGCAGCCAATCTAACGCGCTAGTCGAGACCTCGGCGATTATTTTATGATATTTAGGATGACTATGAGTTTGTAAAAACAGCTTTTATAATTATACTAACTTTTCTTCACGGCTTCGACCGAGTCAAAAGTCCCGCTATATATTTTCCGGGATGGAAAGTGGCCTATAACCTTCCCAGGGTCTTAAACTATTTCCATACCAAGTTTCATAAAAATCCGTTCGTAGATTTTGAGAAAATCGATCACATTCAGAGAGACAGCTTTTGTGTGCTTTGTTTTATATGTACAGATAATTTTGATATTAAATAGCCAATTACACTTAAATGAATCATATTTGGGAAGATGTTTGCTATAAGTAAACTGGGAAAAGCTTTCATGCGGGAGAAGCATCGAGCAAAAGTTGTTGGTAAGCATTGGCATTTGAATTAAATTAGTAATATTCTTAAAACAGAATTGTGTTAAGAATAATCGGCACATTTATTTTTAAAGTATGAAATAGGAACACACTGCCTCGATCACCCCATTGTTACACTTCCAGTTATAAGACTACAGATATCAGGGGGTGGTAGGTGTATTAAAAATAATGAAAAAATATATATATTTCTGTTCATGAAAATCAATAGTACAAGCTTGAAAGCATGCGTTATTCATATTTTACAGGAAAATGACCTAATTTTGCTTTAGAACTGTCTATTATACTTTAATAAATAAATTATTTTTAATCGATTTTAACAGCAGGAGGTTACTCAATTTATAGTTTTTTACAGCTAATCTAAGTAAACGGTGAAGGAAAACATCGTAAGGAAACCTGCATACCTGAGAAATTCTCTATAGGAATTTCGAGGGTATGTGAAGTCTACCAATCCGCACTAGGCCAGTGTGGTGGACTAAGGCGTAATCCCTCTCAGTAGTAGAGGAGGCCCGTGTTCCACAGTGGGACAGTATATAATACAGGGCTGATATGTTCATTCTCTTTATTTTAAAGGTATTTTTTTTACATTTTTACATATACATAAAAAAAAAACATGCATATAAAAATATAAAAAATGTATGATCCTCCGATGGCGAAGCGCAAGACAGGGCTGATATTATTATTATCTAAGTAAATACATGAATAAATATACGAACGCAAAATTAGCACCACAAACTCAAAAAATAAAATTAATGTGCATATTATTATTTTTTTTATCTTTTATAAATTTAATAATTTTGTTAAATTATTTACTTTGTAATGATTTTTTGAAGTTAGTTCTGTTTTGTTTAAAAGTTCTTCTGTATAGTAAATTACATTCACCCTAGTGATATCGCGGGGGCGTCCATGTGCCGGCGGACGTGTGGCGGCCACCTATCCATCATGTTCACTGGACACAAACAGACAGACATGCCAATTGACGAACGTACGAGAAGCGTAACGGTTACGGACATTGAAATATAATCACTTTTTAAAGAAATCGAAATGACGCGAAGTACAACTTTTTATCCAGACAGAACGAAGTCACTATGCACTTGATGCTGCTACGGCACGATTAACAATTGTCAGTCAATGAGAACATTATACAGATTTTATCGCGGTTTTCTGTATTTTGGTTTTCTCCCGACGTTTCCTTCGTGCTGACAACACCTCAGTCCCCCCCTTGACCATGAAGGCTGCAAAGCCTTCGAAACGTCGGGAGAAAACTAAAATATAAAAAACTGCGATGAAATCCGAAAAATAGTTTTAATTTTAATGTCGAAGATTCGCGTAAACATAAGAATTAAAAATTATACGCCCTAATTACTTGACACAGGACTGACTGACTCCAGACGCTCTCCATAACGAGTCATTATAACAGAATATTTACTAGGTATGTCCCTGGGATGGAAAACATGTTTGGAGAGACCTTATATTGTTATTGTTGGCGTTGTTTGGTGCGCGGCGGCTTTTCCTAACTATGTTTTATCTATTCATAAAATATATGATGTACCATCAGTACCTACTTGTACTTTCGACAAATGATAATCCATTTCCTGCCGCACGTCTCAAGTCTCATCGGGACGTGACAAAACAGTTGACGATCCATGGGTAGTTTTTATCAGTGGCCGGTAATAAGGCCGCCGTTTAATAACTCCGCTATTTGTCGGTGTATATCAAACGACGTCAAAATCCTGAGTGATCGGCGTGCTTTGTGGCGCCGCGGCAGGGGTAGCCAACCAGCGGCTCATTTACATACAAATTGACTTCATTGTGATGCATTAATTAAGTTAATTTTCTTGATAGTTTTTACATGCGTTTTGTATTAGTTTTAATGATTTTAATGTTGATAGTTCATTGCTTAAATTATGATTGTGTTTTTAAGTGGTACAAATGTATGAGTAATGTAGTTAACAACTTTTGTAGGTTGTTAATTATAATGTATTTTTTAGAATGAGGTCTCAGCTGAGGTACTTACATTTTGATAGAAATAGTGGTGCGTAATTTATGCGTTACGGCATTAATTATGTCCTACTTATTGGGCGTGAAGTACTTGTTTTATTATTTTGTACAGGAACTAGGAGAATCTTCCGACCTGTTTCCCTTCCCAAGTCTTCTGTCTCAAACATCAACGGACTTCTTTCTCTAACGTAACTTTTTTGACAGTGAACCTTTTGCTATAAAAAACAACATTTAAAACAAAATAAAATAATGACATTCAATTAATCTTAATAAAGTAATTTGTGCCAAGATGCGTGACCCCTGCAAGGCGCAGTCAATCAATCAATAAGTCGACGGATGGCATCGTTAGCAGCAAAAACTATCGGATGTAAATAAATATATTCATCTGTATTCGGCACCAAACAAAACAAACATTGTGGACGGATTGGTATCGATTGGTATTAGTTTTTGTGACCCTAATAAGGCATCGGTTATCCAAAACTAGAGCCACGCCATTAACAATTCTGCGTGCCAAACTTTGTGAATATCATGCCAGTACCAGTTAGCTCACTCTTTCTGTTAAGAGGAACAAAAGACCTAACGCAACTTCACCTGGTTGGTAGAACCTGGTTGTTAGAGGGACCATGCCTAGCAATAACACATCTGTGACTGTCACACTTACTATGTTATTAAGAATAGGCTGTAATGCATACAATATTTTGTATATTCTTTGTAAAGGCAGTCATGTAAAAGTTTGAGTTGAATTCCTAAAGCCTCTGCCTATACCAGCGCGGGAAGAGGCTCGACCTAACATACAAACACACGTAGAGTTCTTTTCCTCATCGGTATATTGAGGTCATATTACAGAATCATTTATGCAACCAAACTGATAGCGATCGAATTTGATTTCATCAGGAGCTGAGATGGAATCATGCCTCTCGTGGATGGAGTGCAGATATTATCAGAGTTTTGATATAATATTGTTTTTATTAAATATCATGCGGTATGTTAAATGCCGAATCCCTCTCAGCAGTAGAGGAGGCCTGTGCCCAGCAGTGGGCAGTATGTAATACAGGGCTGATATTATTATTATGTGTTAAATGTAAACGAAATGCGGATATTTTTTATTATTTATTCGTTTAATCAAAAAAAAATATTCTTATACACGGTGTCAAAAAATGCATGTCTAATCCTTGTCGCCTTTACTCGAGTCTCAGCTCTGGGTGAGGGCGTAGTCTCCAGGTCGATATGGCTTGTCGCTCGCAAGACCAAGGTACGTAGTATATAATAATATTTATTTTTCATTGCGGCTTTCCCTTATAACATGTCAGCGTAATGCGGTAAACTGATATAAGGATAGGTAAATATAAAAATATTTTGATTATCCAGTATGTAAACAGTACCTACATGTAAATGTAATATAATATTAGTAGGTACAGCTTCTTACGTGATAACGACTGAACAGTTTCGTAAGTAGTGAACTATTATGTAAAATATTGCAAAACAACAATAAATTAAGGTAGGAGTAAATATAAAATACGAATAATTTTCCCTATGGTTCCTGGAATTATAAGTTTATCTATATTTTTATTTTAACAGCGTGTCAATTCGAGTAGTGTTTTGTATATTTTCCTGTATTGTTCAAATGTTATGACGTAAGAACTATATAAGGTACTAAATTACTATAAATAATGTGTGCTGTTATGTAAAATATGAGACTAAAATATGAACAAACAAGCAAACTACTAATTAGTTTACTTGTTTTTGTTCGATCTCCCTCAGCAGCGGGCTTAACTAATAGGAGGCTCTTCGCGGCACTTTACCAGGCTTTTTTGCCCGATTGCCAAAGCAAGATGGTCTTATCTCTAATTGTTACTTGCAAGCCCGAGGCCTTGGACAGGTGGTTCGTTTGTAATACCCTTAAGGTCGCCTGAACTACTGCAACAAATGTTTTCTGAAATGAAAATTCTGATAATTTTTTCACTTTTTTTTGCTTTATATGACGAGATGTGCTTGCCTTTCGCCTGATGGTAAGTGATAAAGTCGCCCATAAACAGTAGAAACACCATCCAACATCTTGAATTACAAAATATTGTTTGGTATTCCACTGCGCTCGCCATCCTGAGGGATGAGAAGTTTAGTCTTATTATGTCCAGTAGTTACACTGGCTACAATGTTCTTAAAACCGGATTACAAAAGTGATTACACATAGCTGCTTGGCGGCAGAAATAGACATTGTGGTTGTACTTACCCAGGCGGTATCTCACATATGAGACAGCTGCCACCAGTAATACACTTACTTTTACTTATAGGTAGTTTAAAATTTTAAAAGGATTTTAGAATAATTTTATCCCGACGACGCACATAAGTTTGTGTGAGAAAAACTTACTTATAAAGTTCATAGCTCTACCAAAATGCCAACGACGCGATCCTCTTTAAACATAATCAGAGATGATCAAAACGTTCGGTCACAGATTTTAACACATTTACATTATCATGTCATCGTCAACAATATAATTTATATGGAAACCTTTTTAAATAAAAAATAATCAAATATTTTGTTGTTTTTATTTGGGCCGGTTCGGCCGTCGCACTCAGAGCGTCGTGTCCCTGTCACATGATTGGTTTTGTACCTAATGTTCCACAGATGCCGCCGCTTTTGATCTAGCCGCCCACCTCTCACAGAATCATCCGATAATCAACTCTATCCCAACAGAAAAAGGTGGTCGTTACCTCTACCCATTTTTTATTTAAAGGTATTTAATATCTTTATTAATATAGCTAAGTTTCGATGATGGATGATAACTAATTATTAGATACATTTCGCTGACCGCTCGACCCTTTGATTTCATCTTGATGCGCGAATCTCGACTCTAAATACATTTCTCTTAAGTGCATAATAGTCTTGTGTAGATTGTCACGAGATATCGCCATATTGTATTTGATTATCGATGAAATGCTTACCTGTCCAGAGTTAGGACAGATTAGAAAGGTCCGTATTTAAATAACGTTTGAAGGTTTGTTTTCAAAACAAAAATACTTAATACGCTTGAAATGTATAATTATTTGGAACATTATCTGGCCTTTAATCTTAAGTTGGAATCAGAAGTTGGTTTAAGGGATGATCGGGGAAAAAACTTGGTAAAAGAGTTTGCCTTTGTGATGTGTAGACTTTTTTACTAACGATTAAATTTGGATTCCTATTCTTTGAATTTTTTAAAAGTGCTTTTGCGTTGCGGGACAATGCAGACGGTAAGAGTTAAGCTAAAGTAGATTAAGCATTAACTCACCATTTCTTTGTGTTAGTACATTTCTTATTTAGTAGTTATTGGATGTAATAATATTTCGTTTGTTGAGTTCCGATGTCTTAAGGTAAAAGTAAATTGATTTTTCTACTTCATTGATAAACATATTTTAATTAAATCAAGAATAAAGTTGTAATAGTGTATAGTGTAGTGGAGGACGGTACAATATGGCTTCCTTCAAATTATCCCTAGGAGTAGAAACAATAACAACTACGAAACTACTAAGAAAGTATTTTATATGATCAGTAAATTAATGTAATGTGTATAATAATGATCGTTAAACGTAATTCGCAGAACTGTCGGCAGATGGGGCATAAAGTTCTCGAGTGGATACCTACGACGTACCGGCAAGCGCAGCGTTGGAAATCCACCTGCAAGGTGGACAGACGACTCGATATAGGTCGCAGGAACACACTGGATGCAGGCCGCTTTCGACAGGTCCGTCTGGAAATCTTTGGGGGAGACCTATGTTCAGCAGTAGACTTTATGTAGCTGATGATGATGACCATGGTGATGATTTTGCATATAATTTCGTAAGAGCGAATAAAAAATACACAATCAAATTAATATTTAAATTAATGATATTAACATTGATAAAGAACTAAATTATGGGCATGAAGCAATAATAATAATCTAGAATACCTAAAGTGAGGCCTCATTCACTAGCACGTGGAACTAGTGTTTTTTGAGGTGTCAACCATATTAATCGACTGTTTTAATATAAAAAATTTCTTTTGTAAAGGTCGTCTGTGTATTTTTGTGATGGTTTAAGTTTGTCCAATTTGATACATTTTCAGTCGACTTCATCTTATGCTCTGGTAAGTGCAGTTGGTAAGTGATCAGATGTCACTTACCATTTTGCTAAACCAGGAATCATAAATATGTTATAAGACCGGGATCTTGCCTCCGGTATTCAAAGATTGCATGTTGAAATATGTGTGTAAAATATCTGGTCCGGTTAAGATTTCCTCATATTTTCTTCCATTTTAAAGGCGAGCGATAGTAATCACATAAGTATAAATTTAAAGTAACAGGTGCCGACTTGCTCTATGGCTGGTACTCTGTTGAATACGCAAACTATGCTTCGGCAGTCTATTCCCAGCAGCGGCTGATTTCATTAGCTCCAAAACATATAACTAAATACGGCCTAATATTACTTATGAGTGTACCGATTATATACAATGAGGACTCTGTAATTATATTTATACAATACTTATGATAAGATAATTTCATTGATAATGATTATCAAATGATCCTATAATACCCCAAGATTTTAAAAAACATGTGTATTTGTATTCTAAAATGTAATAAATATAAAAATAAGTATTTCGTGTTAAAAATAAGAGTACAGATCCTACTTGATCGAAAGAGTTTCATTTGACAGATATTATCACATACCAACCAACGGTATTTTTAGCCAAACATAATCTTCTAAAACTAATATAAATCACTGAGAATTTATAAAAGGGTATTTTTCTATGTTTGATTAAATTTATTATTGTTTGTGTAACAGAAAATAATTTGAAAAAAAATTCTTCTGTGAAATCAGCATCAAAATTGTTTGAATAATAAAGTAGTGATTCATATTTGAAATATTGTCGTGAGCAAAAGTGGGAGCGTGGTGGGGTTATAACGCTGTCCTTTTCTCATACACGCAGCTTTAAGACCGGTGGAACTGGGTGACGTCACATTTCACTATTACTGTAGATTCCTCTTTCCACCAAATTTCAAAGCTATTTTATTATTGAGTGGATTTTAAAAAATATTTTTCCGATAGATTTTGGTTGAAATACATTTTTAATTATTGTATTGTATTTAATAAATGTATTGTACCCTATTCTGTGGCGAGAAATACAATCATGTATTGCTCAATATTTAATAAAATATTATCGTCTAAGAGCCAATATATTATAAATCAGTGTTCATAGTTCTGTGGAGAGAGATACAATCTGCGCAGTGTTTGTCTACGCGGCAGATGGGCGGCGCGCGGCGGCCGAGTCCTACACTACTACGCACCTTATTGTACTATTAACCGTTAGTTGCTAATGGATTTATTGCACTCTATTTTAGTATTGGCTTTAATTGTGATAGGATAGTGTGGTGTCATTTCGTGATAGTGCCTAAAGTAAGCAAAACATAGCGTTTATTTATCTCAGTAGGGGCAGTGATGGTTGTAATACAGTTTAAATAGCGGCTTACTATAGACGTTGCGTCCCTCGGAGGTCAAAAGAATGATGCTGCAAATGTTACAGGACCCCAGAATAAGACTTGTAGAGATATTTACTATGCCTAGTTTTG